>NC_079290.1:38782069-38784569 GCF_023638135.1 Falco biarmicus | reverse complement strand
TAACACTCATAGGAGGTCCCTAAGGGGAAGCGGTTTTTTATTTTTCAATATTGAGGATGCTGTAACCTCTAATGGATGCATGTTCCATCATACGTTACATACAATCAGTAAGTCATCCCAGTAATGTTTAATTCCTCATCAAGGTATAATGTTTTCATCTACCTAACCTGATAGCAAACATGGCCACAAAGACTTTAAACAGCTCAAGCATGGCAATATATGTTATGGTTTCTCTCTGTGTTGCTCATTAGTTCAAAGATTTAGTGTTTGTTTTAATTGGAATGAAATATACTCTTGTTTATACGATTGTGATCAGAGAGCTGATGTCATTGTTTAGTACTGATTAATACTGAAGTTATGTAAGGAAACTGATAACTGTAAATGTGCTGTTTATTTTAAAATGTTGATTAAGTAACAGAAAAGATGTTACGACACTTGTTACTGCGCTGGTTTTGTTTTTTACTTTGGTTACATGGTAGAAGGTTTAAAATCTGGTTTAGTTCTGCTAAATCATTTAAGAAATTGCAACAGCAAGAGTGTTCAGTGCAGGGTTGTGGGAAGAAGGGGAAGGGTGAGATGCTACTCTGCAGAACCCATTTTGTATCTGCCTAAAATTATTTAATGCTTATCAGTGCTGTCTGGTCACAGTATAGTGTGCATGCCCATGACTATTCTGGCAACTGTTTTTGTGTGTGTGCTGGATGCTGTGATGCTATGGTATACCATGCTGTAATGCAGTATGGGTAGAGCTTGCTTCAAGCAGCAAAGGTTAAATGGAAAGCCACAGATAGGGCTAGAATAGTTTTAGACAGTTGCATCTGACTCCGTTTGCTGTATTAACTCCTTCTTTATCAGTTTGTTTTATCCACTAAAAAGATTTTACCCTGACTGATCCTTTCATGATTCTGGGTAGGAGAGAGTTACTGCTCATGCCTCCCTGTATCATTGCTGGAAAACAAAACAGAACTACTACTGCCTCTTTTGCTGTGCAATGATCTAAAAAACTTCTTGTGTGCATGTTGGTGCCAGCTGGGTGTGTGTCTTCATGCTTGCATGTGTGTTTACGCGTGACTGAAATAGTTTCATGAGTGCAGTTGCTGAGTGGATACATGTAAAAATGCTTTATACCAGCATTGTTTATCCTTTTGTGTCAGGTTGAGAGATACCAGTATGAAGACATTTATACCAGTCCTCTACAGATGGAAGGGGCTGGGATTTGCTTTCTGGTCCTTGTGCAACTTTTTATCTGTAGATAAGGCCTTAGAAGGAGACTGCATCAGACATGTAGGATTTCTTCAGGATGCATACACTGTTTGTGCAGATTTGCCAAATGGGAAGGTAAACATGCTTGTCTCTGAACCAATTAGAGAATTATTAGGTTTTCATGGTATTTGCGATCAGATTAATTCAAAAGGTTTTTAAATTGCATGTGTGCCAACCTGGCTCTCATCAATGATTAAAATTACACACCAAGCTTTGTGACGTTTGATTCAGGAGCAATTAGGCTGTCGTTTTAGCCATCTCAGATACCAAAACTAATTTTGATTCATTTTCATTCTATGCAAATCTTCTGATGTATCTTAAACTGATCACTTCCTCTCCCTGATTTAGCTGACAAGATTAGATTTGATTACACTTAAAAAAAAATTAAGCAGCTATCCTTCACACTTCATATCTCAGTGACCTTCACTGAAGCCTCCTAGGCAAGGATTTCTATTTTTTTTAATCCCAGAATTGCACTGCGTGATTTTATGCAGGGATACAGCACCTGGCTATTGCGTATATAAATATATATTGTCCAGCAATGCAAATTTTTTTATTAGATTCCCTTTTCTTGTAAATGGAAGATGTAGAAAACCTTAATGCTTCAGATATCTAAAACAATAGTTTTCAGGTTGTAATCAAACTTTTATACTTAATTGAAAACTTATCTGATAAATTGGCTGCTGCTTTTGCCTAAAATTAACGAGATCTATCACTCTGACTTATGACTGGAATGAGGATTGCTTAGCTCCTGCATAAAAGCAAGGCAGAGTCTGTATCATAGGCTGAAAATAAACACTAAAGTTTCAGAGTACTCAGCTGTTGTGTACAGTGCCATCATTCTGCAAACTGAGAGATCTGCAAGGACTCAGAGTAGCTTAGGCTGTAATCAGGCTACTATTACAGTGGCTGGAGCCTTGCAGGCTCACAAAAAAATGAAGGAAAGCAGACTTTTAACCAATGTGTGCCCAGCTTTCCTCTGGTGCTTTTACGCTGCTGCCAGACACTGATATGGCCTTTATAGAGTGCATCTTGTTCTCAACAAAGGGAGTTTATGGTCTAAGATGCCTGCCTGCAAGAAATGATTGAAGGATTTTCATCAGTAGTGCTTGCGTATGATTTGTTAAGCTAGGGGAGATGTTGATTGAGGCAGTGGTTGAGAGATGGGCAACTCACCAGGATTGATAACATCAAAATGGTATTTGAAATGGTGTTCATTACGTTTTGCAATGAAAAA
>NC_079290.1:38732069-38777069 GCF_023638135.1 Falco biarmicus | reverse complement strand
CAGTCCGCACCAAGTAGACTAGGGAATTAACCATTTAGTGCTAATTGAACAAGGCTTTGATTAATCAGCAGAATAAATGTTTATTGAACATGTGTATAACTGAACAAGAGCTATGCAGGCTAGTCAGGGCGGCGTGTTCCCCATGAGTCCTGTTGATTCACCTGAGGGCCTGTTTAGGATGCACTTTCTGTGAACACAGGAAACGTAAGTTTTTTTAAAAACAGGTCTCACGTAATAAATGAGGTCTCTCATAATAAATGACTAGAGGGGTTTTATATCTCTTATAACCTTTTCAGACTTTGTCTATTACATTTTGATCAGGAGATTGACAGGGATTATGGAAAATGATGACTTTTCCATATCATGCATAGGGAAGGAGATCACTTTCTGGCATATGTATCTGTTTGCAACCATACTCTATCACAGCCAAGTTATTTTACATTGGGTTTTTTTTTTTCAGTAAGCACATGCAATATGCCACATTATTACCAAGGATATTCAAAAGTAAGCACTGTCATGCTTTTGTTTGCCCTTCTTTTCCAAGCCAGTAATGATTTTTCACAAACATGAAAGGGTGTGGTGTAGATAAATATGTTAGTAGAATGGCAACAATATTTTTATCTTTACTGGAAAAAACTATGTGGATATAATGAATATGTGGGAGTGATGAATACCATTTATTACACAACTTGTCATGACTTTTCCCAAACCCTAATTATGGGGTGATTTTTTTTTTTCTGCAGTGTGTTTACTGGATTGGCTTGATTGTCTTGGTTCATGTAAAAAATATAACACATTCATTTCCAAGATGAATAACTTTGTAACTTATTAAAAATTCTTTTGTCTAGGGGATATAAAAATTCAGGAAATATTGCAAACCATTAGTCACTGTAACAAGCTCTAAATATGATTAGAAAATCCATTTTGCAAGTGTTATCTATTGATTTATACTAGAAATCTGTGATAACTAAACTATCAGGAGTCATCTGCTGATTACAGCAACTATGCTGGTTCTCTAATCATGTTGAAAATGTGTACACACAGAACAAATACAGAAAAGCCTCAGCAGACCTCTAGTTTAAACAAGAAAAAATATTTCGCTGGTGTTCAACCATGTTCAAGTGGTTGTTCTGAGCTTACATGGTGCACAGGCCGTAACATGGATTTTCATTTTATAACCTGATAGTTGTAACCTTGGTGGATCTGCTATGGACAAAAATGGCAGTAACACAAGAACAGGTCTATTATATTGTCCAACAGTGCTGGCTGCTCTGCTAATTTAATCATGTATTTTATTTAAGTTGCATTTTTCCTTAACTCTAGGGGGTTGGGATTTTGTGCTTCTTTGTGTCATTTTTTAAAGATCAAAAGTCCTGTTTTGAAAAGTGCCAAAAAAGCTGAGCCTAGTGACACAGTTAGCCTGCCTTAGCAGCAGAGCTGCCTTCATAACGTCCTGCTCTATCATCCGTGAAGCGGTTCCTTGCTCCCTCCAGTTACGCTGATAGTGGAGCCACACTCTAAGTCAGTTTTTTAAAATGATCTAAGTTAAACATAGTTGGTCCCTACCTCTTTTTTTGAGTGTTAATCTGGATGATTTCAATGGTCTCTTTTATAATGCCACCATTCAGAGATGCTGCTGCAAACCGTGTCACAGGTAAGAATGACAAAATGGGAGACGGGAAGGCAGAGGGCTTTTCTCAGGTGGCTTCACTGCCAAGGCTTCAGATAAGATGCCAGCTGCTTATTTTTTTAAATAAAGCTGTAGGCATAGCTATGGAGTTGCAAGGTACAAACTATCTACCTAAACCAGTACTGTCTCTTCCCTTACTCAGTCCAATTCCTAAAGTAAACTTGCTCTAATATGTCTGGGTTTGCAGCGTGTCCTACAAAACATTTTAGTGTACTAAGGCAGAGAGTCTCAGCTCTTAGCCCTTGTCACTAACAATGTCCTGCCGCTGAACCTGCTTCTTTGCCAGATCTTGGCTTGTTAGATCAAACAATTCAGTATTGCCTCTGTGGTGCAGCTATCATACATGGCCAATGACCATTGCTAATATCTGAAGTTCAGTCTGAATCAGGGTGAAAGACACTCCAGTTGGGAGGGAATGCATAAGCTCTTAGACACCCTCTAAGCTTCATGTCCAACAGAAGGACAATTGAAAGTGTACTGCTGGTAAACATAGGGTTGCAAGCCTCCTGATACATATATTTTTAAAGACTTGTCCCTCAGATTGCTAGTAAGAATCTCAGCTTTTAAAAGTTTCTGTCCCTCATGACTTCTTAAGTGAAGCTTAAGAACCCTGCTAGGATTAACAACTTTCAGAAAGCAAGTAGCATATGCATGTGCTCCCATTGTTTTTATCTCATTTTAAGGCTAATTTGAAGGAGAGGAAAACTTATATAAAATATCACGTGGGTGTTGTTGTTGTTATTATTATTATTATTATCATCATCATTTATTATTATTATTATTATTATTATTGATTTGGGGCTGGCAGTACTACAATGTGTCCCAAAGAGATGTGTGTACTTTATAACTGACTGCAATGCCTCTGTATGTCACCCAGAAAACTTTACTTTTAATTGTGGGTGTACATTCAGGCCTCAAGGTGGAAATAAATGAGATTTTGAAAGTGTGAGAAGTTATCTGCTAGCAGACTTGATAGTTTTGTCAGGTCTTGGTGAAGTTGTTGACACCAAGAGAGTTGTAAACTTTTTTTCTCTTGATACATCAGATAAACTTTTAGAGAACCTAAGGAAAAAAGAACATTAATTTGTATGAATAATAGATATATGCCTTGGGAGTGATATCGAATATTCATGAATTGTGTTTATATTCAAGCAGCTCCTCCAACTCTTTTAAAATTAAGGTGCTGTGAATATGGTTTGGCAATAAAAACTTTAATACTAAAACCATCTGAAAGCACAGAAAAAGAATCTGTGACTTTGTTCCTTTGCTTTGTCAAGTACCTCAAAGTTTTTTCTTTAGTCATTTATATTTATTTAAATGTTATTGTTTTGTGAATTTTCTTTTTATAAATGTTGCCGTAACAGCTTGATTTCTCTTCCTGTGCTTAACTATTGATGGAATAAAGGGATGTCTTTTCATAAGCATAGCTTTTAAATAGACCATGAACATCAGAGTGTCTCCTCTGAAGCTGTATAATTTTAGGCAGCACTGAAATGTCACTTTTAGAGTTAGATTCTAAATGTGGCAAAGTGAAACCTTTAGCTGTTTTCTAAGTAATTTAAAAAAGAAATGGCCTGCTTGCTCTTTACAGAAGTGCATATTCAAATGGTCCCAGTAATGTGGCTGCCAGGAGCCAGAACAAAGACGGCCTTACCCTGAGTGAACTCAGCTTGGCCTAAATGTATTTCCCAAAGACTTGAATTTGGAATTGTGGAACTCAATATTAGCAAATTAAACCACGCAATAGTTGCAAGTACTTGGCAGCATCCATCAAGAAACATTCAACGACTCCACAAGTAAACAGAGAAAGCCTCTATAGCAACAGAGTGCATTTCCATTCTGCAGGAGGAAGCGTTCAACTTCTGCAGGTTTGGGAAGCTGAGGCAGGGCAGTGATCTATCTCTGTGGCTATAAAGTACATATAGCTGGAACTGCTCTTAAGGAAGCCATTTTGTAGTTTAGTCAAATGGCTTTTGATTTGGAGAACCACATATATCATGTTCTGTGCTCAGAAAATAGTTTCCAACTACTTTTAATAAATAAAGAAATAGAGGGTAGCCTTTTTGCAAAGCAAACTGGAGTGGCTGAAAAGTTTTAAACAAGTAACTAAATGACACAATCAATTTCTAATCACAAATAGATACTTGAAGCTAGTCTATAAAAATATTAATCTATTAGCTGGTAATAGCTTTAATAAACATTACTTTTATATTGGATATTTACTGCAGTTTACTGCAGTGCAACTGTTTAGGAGCTCAGGGAAAGTGACGGGCAGCAGTTAGCAGACTAATACTCAGCTGTGTGAAAACTACCTTGGTTTTCCCTTTATTGACAAAATATTGATCCATAACACTATTAATGCTATGATTGTTAGTTCAGTCTGTGTAGACTCCTTTACCTCTCATGTTCTCAAACGGCAAAGATATTACCCAAAAGAAGTGACCTGATTTCAGTTTAAGAAGGTTAAAGGTTAAAGGTTAGCTCAAAAGCATCATCTGCCTAGCTGCTTAACTTGAAACTGATCAATTTAATGAAAATCTGTTTTGCAGATGGTGTTTTAATGTCTTTGGCAGGATTTAGGCAGCTTTAACATTAGACGTATGCTAGTAAAAATTATTTCTTTTATTTGACCAGAACAACACCTTTTCTTTTATGTTTTAAGGTAAAAGGCATGTGGGATATGGTATTTTGGCAAAAGACCCAGAAGCAGAAAGTGTTGATGATCTTTCCATATGGGCTCAAAACCAGAATACCCTTATGTCTATTGCTAACGATGACTGAAGAAACAAACAAAGCTGTATTCATTTTTTACCATAATGTTTTACTTTGAACCCATAAGAAAGAATTTCAGTCAGAGCTGTCCTTGAAAAAGGCTTGTCTTCTTTGCCTAGGGTGGAATGCAACAGCATTAACATTTTTAACCTGGTAGGGCATGCTGATTGTCTTTTTCAGACCTTGTATTTGTAGATCAGCAGTACTCTTTTTCCTACTCACAGACTGAGTAGTGATTGTGTTTTAGCTGTAGGTACCATAAATAATAAGGCAAATTAGTTAATCCAAATGGTAAGTTTTATCTGGTGGAGGTTATCTGAATAAACAAAGAATTAGATCCTCAGGAGTGTGAAGCAGAGCTTTGTGTTTATGTCTTCTGAGAATCTGGCCCTCAGTTTTTGCCAAGATAATTAAGTTTCAGCACAAGCATGTCTTTCTATTTTCAGATGTATGCAATTCAATAGGAATTTCTTGGGCTGCTAATGCAATACTATTATATGTTAGCTTTGTAATTAGCTAGGACTCTATCCCTTTGCTGAAATGCATTGTAATATTACACACACAAGCATAGCTTGCACGTAGCAGTCATGAAAGTGGTGCCCTTTGTTTCATATTGACCTTCCAACTTATTTAAAAAAGAGTTTACAATGAGCCTTTGTTTTGTCCACAAGTGATCATAAACAGCTTTCTAAAGAGCCCAATAAAATGAGATAATCACAAATGTATAACATCACATATTGAAAGGGTAGAAGAACAAATGGGGCTTTTACTATATTTTATAGGATAGATTTATTGTCTGTCCTTGGGTCACTTAGGGCCAAGAATTTTCACGGTCAGCTGCTTGGTCCTGCTAGCTAGCATCCTCTGCAGGAAATGCAAATACCATGCAGCACCTGCTCTTCAGTTGGGGTTATGCACCGCTTTTTTCAAGTGAGGTGTCCACTTCTCTGCTGGTTCAAAGTCAAAAGCTTAATTAGACTAGCTTTTTTTCTGCTTCTGCCATCAGCAAAGCAGAATAGTCTGTCTGGATTCCATAATGCTGTTTGCATATTTGGATTTTAAATCAGCCAGGGATAGTGAATGCTTTGCTCATCTTTATCATGTGCAGGAGGCACAAGTGGGATTTAGTCCTTAGGTAACTTTTAGTGTGACAGTTCCCCAAGGAACACTGCTTGGGTTTTTCTCATTATCCTTGTTCTGGATGAAAGCATCGTTGTTAGGAATTAACAACTGAGGTGGGGGATGTGAAGTATATGCATACAGGGATGAATGGACTAACAGCCCCAATCACTTTGTTTGCTTTACTTTCTTTGGCATGAAATGTTGATACTTGATCAGTCCAGAATTAACAGACAATCACATTCTTTTCATTTCAATTGTCCTGCACTAACTTTGTAATTTACAGTCAAATATCCTAGATATGTGCCAGTCCAATTATTGAACTGTCATTGTCCCAGTATGATGGTAAAAGAGGTCAGGAGATTGTGCAGCATTGATTTGCATAAAAATCATTTTGGAAAGGAAATTGGAATATGTCTGCACATCTGAGGAGCCAAAACACGTTTTGGTTAATCTTATTCTTGTTTGTTTAGGTGAAGAAGGCTGTTTCAAGTGATAAACAAAAGTTATTCTAATTTGATGCTAAACAAACCTCATGATAAGTGTATTTCAATTTTTATAGTGTTTTCAGGTTTATGTTCATTTAAGGTTCTAAATGTTTTATGAAATTTGATTTCTATTGCAGGTTTTAGTTACTGTAATCCAGATTATGCCCTTGTGCTTTACACTTATAAAAAGAAACAAATGTTCAAAGAACACATTGTGTAGTCAGCTATACATAGTTATACATAATATATATGCCTACTGTATGTACTTATACACTATAGACAAGTACATTTATTTAAAAAAAAACAACAAACAAGGTGTGTGCTAACAGAATAGTAATTTCAAACCTATTTGTTTTTTATTTTAAATTTAAAATATAATAGTAAAGAAATAATTTTCACATTATATTTCATGTATATTTAATTTGATATTCAGATGTTGTCTGGCTCTGATAGTCCTACAAAATGGTCCTTGCAAAAAATAGCTTACCTTGTATTCAGCTTGTGGTACATTACTAAAGCAGAAAGGTACTCTCAAACCATGGTTTAGAGAATCCCCGTGTCCTTTCATTGAAATGCTGACCAGGATCCCAGTCTGTGTGCTGTCCTGGATGAGGATGTACAAGGCCACTATTTGAAAGGAGCCTGTACCAGATGTACAGGACATGGACTAGTGGAGCCTGAATTCGTAGCTCCTCTTGCAGAGCAGAAAGAGTGAGCAAGGAGGTGAGCAAAAGTAGCGTAAAGAGGATCAGCCTCATTTATTCAGTATGTTTGACTCACAAAATGGCTGTATAACAGCTGGTTTTTGTGCTTGGAGTTCTTTCATTCTGACATTAAGAGAAATATGTAATTATTTCTGACCGTGATTCAAAGTAGAGATGCAGTGTATAGTGTATGTAAGAGTATTATGTCAATGTGAGTGTGTGTGTGTATGTGCATAAATAGATTGCAGCTATGGATTTAGCAGCCACTCCCTTCCAGCCTTGCAACATAGATTTCCTTGTTACCCTTAGGAGATTTTAGCTGCTATTACGCAACTCACTACAGGTGTCTTCTCTAAAATTGTAATTAGAGTTTACCATACTCTCCCAGGTGGGATTTTTCTCCAACATCTCTTCCATGTATTCAAGAACAAGTACAAAAAAAAAGAAAGAATGAGACATGACAGGAAAGTTATATTTTGACACGCATACCTGTACTTCAGCTATGCTATTGCGTTTGCTAAGTGATTTAGGAGAAACTTTCCCCTGGTCTATGCATTTGTCAGTCCATCCAGATAAAATGCCAGAATTAGGAAATTACAGGAGGGTTGATGGGAATAAAACCTTAGAGATCTCATATGTACAGGACTGAGCTCTGAGCTGTTTGATACGCAGCTTTTGAGACTGTATTGGCTCTATATGTGTCTATCGTGCTAGACAGACAAATTAATTTCTTTTTTTCTTTGGGGTACCCCTGAAGCAATGTGCCAGTTAGATTTTGTAAGGGAGGATAGTAAAGAGGCTGGCATGAAATGCTGAGAAATACCAGTTCTGTTGGTTTTAGCAAGAATTGGGTACAATGCAGGAGACATATTTTATTGGAGAAACTTCCATGTGTATGTTTGTGGGCAAAATACAATAGAGTACAACAGGAAATAGATAGTAATTACATGAAATATGAGTAGGGTTTTTATGTTAATAAAACATAAATTACTAGTGGTAGCTTGTAATATTTTTTATGCTGGTGGTCCTTCTGTTAGCCCGGCATACTTAATACAGGCAGATAGTGAAGAATGATGATCATGCATCTTCATGCTGATATATAAAGAAAGTGAAGCTTTGCTAAGAACCACAAGACCTTTGCTTTGTGGACAGCAGTGAAGGAGGATGTCATGGGTATGACCCCCTTGGTCTGCAGCAGAAGGTGCCAGCCTTGCAGTTCTGCAGCAGACAGATACACAGAGCATTGTGCACCATAGCCTCAGGGGAAACTGTGTGTGCTACTCTCCCTGTGGGAGGGAAGGCATTAATATAATCTTTAGCTTTTAAAGGCAGGGGGCACTAAAGGAAACAAAAATTGAACAAAGGTAGTCCTTGAATGATGAAGTGTGCAGATTCCCATGCCTTGGGCATCCTACTACAGTAGCAGTGACAAAACCCCCCAAAAAATAGTTTTGTCATATATGAAGAGTATAAGCAATACTCCTTGCTTATATGCAGAAATAGGAAACTACATATTGCTAATGGGAGACATGAATGGTAGTATACTAATCTTATTCCAAGAGTGGATATTTGACCACAAGTTGCCTAATAAACATTTTTTCCATTTTTTCCATTTAAATTTTTTCCATTTAAAATTTTATCTTAGAGCGTTAATCAAACCATGCTGTTAATATGATTCACGTATCTAAAATACATGACTATATTATTGCTGCATTGTGTACAGACAACCTAACTTACAAGGACAGTATTCAGGAGTCTGCCCAAAGAAAAGTTTATTTGTAACCTCTGTTCTCCCTTGTAAACTCTCCCAAAGAAGAGCATACGCCACTTCATTGCACTGCTCCTGGAGAGAAAACCCATAAAGCCACCTCTACCAATAAAGGCAGCACAGAATCTGCTGTTCACGGATAGTTTGTGCCCAAACTTTTTATAGAAAAACATTTTATAGAAAAACAAAATTCAGAGACAGTTCAAGTTCAGTCATGTTGTGATGACTCTGTTTAAAACAAAGTGTTACAGTGGAAACTGTTCTTACCAGAACTTTAACAGGCACTTCCAATGGTCTATATCATCTCATTCTAAAGTTGTTTGACAAATATGGAATTTTTCCATTGACATCCTAAACTTGTGGTTGGGCCTATTGCAGTCCTTGCCTGGGGGAGTGGGGGAGGTCAGTTGTCTCCAAACTTCTTTATTAAGAAGGAAGATGTTTTCCTTGGGAAATCCTGAAAAGTTGCAACTGGCTCAAGTATCATACCAGCTTTGACTGATGTTATCCTTATGATAAATTCAAAACTCTGGGTCCTAATGGCAAAAGAAATTGAAGAGTACTTCTTCTTATGCCCAGAATCATAGAATCAGAATATCTAGAATTGGAAGGGACTCATAAGGGTCATTGAGTCCAACTCCCTGCTCCTTGTAGAACTACCTAAAACTAAACCATGACTAAGAGCTCTCCTTGAACTCTGACAGGCTTGGTGCTGTGACCACTTCCCAGGGGAACCTGTCCCAGGGACTGATCATGCTCTCAGTGAAGGACCTTTTCCCAGTGTCTGATATGAACTTCCTCTGATGCAGCTTCATTCCATTGAAACAAGGTTCCTACTTTCTACATAATCTAGGCAAAAACTTGCTGTCTGGGAAATAGATTGGGGCAAAAATACTAAAGTTTTCTAATTGAATAAGCACTTTGTGAATGACCAAATCTTGATATTTTCACAGCTAGAACAATGAAACAAAGTCTGAGGAGGACCTTGGTATTCTTGCTCTTCGTGTCTGTGAGTGATGAGACCATGGAAAAAGGCTTGCTTTACTACTGAAATGAGGCAGCTTTTAGTATCTAGATGTTACTATTTTGGAAACACCCTTTTGGCATTTCCAGATATGTATGCATCTAATGAATAACTGGAAATTAGTAAGAATGAAGCTGGTGGAAAAAACCAAGGCCAAACTGCAAGTGTTTCTAAAAACCTTATGTCCTTATTTCTCCAGGAACTTCTGACACTCAAAATCTTGGACCCAGGGAGAAGGCAGGACCCTGCTGGGGTATATCAGCACAGGATCTTCTGAAGTCAGCTCTCAGATGACAAAGATTAGAGGCCACAAAAAATAGTTTAAGACTAATTTTACTGAATTTGTGACCTAGAGTCACTGGGCAAATTTGAAAGCACTACTGTATTGGCTCCTGGGACTAACCCTGTTGCAGATACATCTCAGAAATAGGTGTCATACCTAAGTTGTGGATATCCTTTGTCAGTTTTTGACATTCTAAAAGAATCTCATAGGCGATGATGAATTGGCTATGCTGTCAATGTGCTCTGCCTTCCAGTTCATATATTCACTGGTATTTCTTGTAACATATCAGGCTTCACCAGTATCTTCATGATACTTGAATTTCTGTGACTTATAGAACTCAAAGGATGAAAATATTTGGAACTAGTTACTAGGAATCCTGATGGGTGTTTTTGAGAAAGAGCAAACTCTTTCTCGGTTAGACACTTCGTAGTCTTTATGTTTTTATTTTTTTTTTTCATTGCTTGAAAAACAAAAATAAGTTTGGGTGATCATCTATGACTTAACATATTACATGTAGGACCTGGATCCAGACATCTTCCAGTTTCTTTTCTTTCATGAGTTCTTCACTGAACATCTCAAATTCTGTGGCCTTAGCTACCTCAAAAGTATCAATCAGATGACAAGGTTTACCTAAAGCACATTGGGGTATACAAAGGACAAGAGCTATGCTGGTTGTGAAAAGCTGTATGTATGTAATATTTTTTTATGATAAAGAAGAGAGTTGAGCAGGTAATCAATAAAAAGAGAACTCTGAAATCTCATGTTACAGAGTTCAAGCCTGTATCCCAGTTCTCTCAGCTTTTGTGCTCTGCAGATACAAAGGCTTTGTGCCTCACGTGTTCACAGCAGGAGCTAAACAAATGTCTCTCTTTTACTTCTAGTAGTTGTTTGTCCTAATAGATTTAGAAGGTAAGCTCAATACTGTCTGGACTAGGAAACAGAGCATGGCATTGGGAAAAAGGAAAATGTGTCTCTAACTGAGCAGAGGTGAGTGAGAGGTTGGTCTTCACTGTGTTTGGCAGTCTAAATGGACCTTATCGAAATGTAATTAAGCA
The DNA here is from genome assembly GCF_023638135.1 of Falco biarmicus. Taxonomy (NCBI): domain Eukaryota; kingdom Metazoa; phylum Chordata; class Aves; order Falconiformes; family Falconidae; genus Falco; species Falco biarmicus. The sequence continues at coordinate 38,766,166 of NC_079290.1, read as the reverse complement.
TACCACTTAATTTCTTCACATATGTGAAGAAATATCTATCTGTCTTTCTGTCAGCCTATATTTATCTGTACAGGTGCTTAGAAAAGTGTCTGTTACTGGGAGGAATGACTTAGAGATGGAGTCTGAAGTTGTTCATGCTCATGAGAACTCAGACAGATATTATCCAACACTAGTGTTAGGGAGCAAGTCACAGCTGGGTTTCTTGCACAGGGGGTGCATTGCAGGGAAGCAAAAAGGCTGGGTTTGTGTGCTTATAAAAATGTACACTTCTCAAGATAAACAGAATTTAAAAATATGTGTGTCCATACATACCCCAGTCTTCTACTGTCAGCTGCTATATTACTGTATAAAGGTATATATGTTAGTGTCTGCTGTAGTAAAGGTTGGATTTTCTTTTCTGTTGTAATTTCCTTCTCATGATTTTCTTACAAACATTTTTAGGACTAAAATTATAAGGACTTGGTCTGGGTGTAAAGAACATCTCTTTCTTCTTTGGAGCTGTTTCTGAGTCAATTAGTCATGACATATCTTTCCAACCTGTCCTAATGAAAAGTACTGCACTGCAAATAAAGTTGGTCAAGTACATCTCTTGTAGTGGCTGTCCATAACAGAAGAGAATGCTGCTTTATAAGCAACAACACATTAATAGGCCAAGTATGCAATCATCGTCCTAACACAGCAAATTATACCATTATTCCACCTTATCTAATCTCTTTGCTCTAGACTGGCTAACAACAATTGCTTCTCAGAGCAGAGCAAAAAAATCTTCATGGGCTAGTATGGAACAGTGTTGCTCATACTTGAAAATTCCTTTCCTTCTTATATACCCTCTGTACTTAAAGAACAATGAATTAACATAATACAAATTCAAATATGATTTTTTTTTTCCAAAAAGGTGTCTTTGGGTGGTCTTATATGTACATAAACATCAAATCAATTTATAAACTGAACTCTTGGCTCAATCACATGCAGTGGGAAGGAGTTCCACAGGTTAATTTAGCCTCCATATAAATATATTTTCTCAGCTTTTAAAAATTTCTTTTAAAATTCATTTAAGTTATTAAGTTTTGTTTGTTTAGTCATCTGGTAACAAGAAAGATCATATGTTCTTACTTGTTTTACGGACTTTCTATATAATCTTTATGTCTTCATAACAAACTTTATGATTATTTTATGATCTTTCTATCATGTCTGTCTTTTACTTACACTATTCATACACCAAAGAATTTCAATCTGTTCTGTGTTTCTTTTAGTGGAAGTTTTTCCACGTTTCTGCTACTCCCATCACTGATCTCTGAACTCCTTCTACCCCTGCTAATTTTTTCTTGAGACATACAGATATTTCAGAACTGAACACACTGTTCTCAGTGGAGCTGTATGATCTTACTGTCCCATGCCTGGTGTAGCCAAAAATATAATCTGCTTTAAACAAATCCTATTGCATTCAGGGCTGGAAATATGTTGCCTTTCATTGCATGTCTCTTCCCACGCCCTCCTTCATACTGGTGCCCAAGTGTCCTAGAGTGGTTACATTTAACTTAGATACTGGTAACATGTTTGATTGGTTCAAATTAATCTTTCTAATACACATTTTCTGGGATTCATTTGTCAATAATGAATTTCACCTGCATGCTCAGCTAACTTTAAACTCTCTGGCATTCCTGATGGTTCTTTGGCTGGTCTTGACTGGCATGAATTTGTTTACACCCTCTGCAAGGTCAATCCTAGTTTGATGTTAGGAGACACAGAGGTAACTTTTGTTCTGTTAAATGGCCTGTTAGTTCCTCTAGCTTCTTTTCTGTCTCTGTCAGTTTCTAATCCATAACTTTTTTGTCTCTGTGTTAGATGCCTGCATTAAGTGGTTAGGTCACTTCCTACTTAGTCAGACGAGAGGGAAAAACTCCAGCTCTGATTTACCCCATGGAAGACTTCATTTCCCCCTAATATTAAGAAGGTGAGGGAAAGAAGCACCCAGCTTACCCCCATGTCACACGTCTCTTCAGACAGCTGCTTTCTGTTGCTTTCCCGCATTTATTGCTATACATAGTGACTTGGGGTGCAAATACCCATAGGCAGTTACCTACTTATTAAGCGCGAAGAACAGAAATAGCTATTTAACCATCTACCTGCAAAGTTTACCCCAGATACTAATTTGCTGGTGCAAAACAGAAGATGTTGTTTCTAATGTGGACTACAAGGCTGAGGCATAACTCAAATGGACTCTTTGTAGTGTGCTCTTTTTATACTGTTCAGCGCTAACTTTAATGTATTATTGATTGTTATTAGGGTACACCATGAAATACAGATGGGATGTCTGTCGCGGCTGAACTCATATTGTGGGGGCTGTGTTGACTTTTGGATTGTTCTGGCCTTCATGCTGCTTGACGTTAAAACCTTTCACATTAGGGTTTAGAGGAGAAAGAAATATATAGTTACTAAGTTACCCTGTATGTAGTGTGAAGTAACGTGAAAATATGATGCCAAATGCCCTCCCCACCAAGTCAGCACAAAATTTGAAATGAAATACTAATTTCGGAGCAAGCCAGGAAGTTCCCTATTCCCTGTGCAAGTATATACAAACACTAATGGAATTGCCACCTGATTTTCAATTAGCTGTGCTACCTGCCAGTGGTGAAGGAAGTGCTACAAGTGGAGGCATTAGGTGTCTGATTTTCAGAAACGCTGACTGCTAGTGGCTCCTGTTGATTGCATGTGTTTAGCATCCCAGGGTCCAAGGTCTCGCTCAGATGGTGACCAACCCCTCTGTGCTGGCTGCCAGCCTCTGTTCTTGTACAGCCCTCCTGACTGGATGTATTGGCTAGTTTGAAATACACAAAAATTCCATCAGAGGATCAATTACTGCTGAAATGTCACTACTGAACCCTGTAATACTGCTAATTAGTTAAAGCAAAAGAGTCACATTGATATGCATTTATTTATCTTGGCAGTAGCTCACTGAATATCTTTTCACAAAATTAGGTTTGAAATACTTTAGATTCTCACCCCTCCCTCTTTCTGGAAAGTTAAAGTATGTAACTGTTGGCTTTTTTCCTTTTTTATATTCTACGCCCCCATAAAGTGAAATACTTCTAAATGATTATCTCCAGCAGTTTGCATCTCAGAATAGTTTACTTCTATTTGAAACTCTTAAAGAGGGATTAGTCATCGGAGAAAACTTGAAATAAAGAAACGTACGGCAAACACACGGTCACAGGCCAACCCTCTCTAACCGTGCCTCAGCTGCCTTTCTGCCATTAATGGAGCAAAAGAAATTGGAGATTTGATGCAAGTTCCCTGCCATGGGGGAGGGCAGGGTTACTGTGCTTATGTCAGGGAGTCTCCGGCTGGCAGAGCGCCCGCCGTGTGTGCACTATCCTTCCCACTGCGCGCCACGCAGGGGATGTGTCAGGAGAAGGGCTGGAAAGGGCAGTAGCCAGAGTGTGTGTGAGCGTGTCTGTGACGAGAGAGAAATCCCCTCAGCACAGGGAGCTGTGGGGAGCTCCTGGGTAGAACTGGCTTAGGGGGATGCTGGTGGCTGCAGGAACCTTTTTGTCTGGGACAGAAAGGCAGCAGCTACTGTCACAAACGGTAGGGTCTGACTGCAGTTCTGTATTTTGATCTCTTACCCAGGTAAGTTTCATTTCTTACGCAATCGTCTTGGAGGGAGCATGGCTGGCCTGTGTCAGTGCACTCTGGGTGCGAGGAACTACCACAGTTGTTTCCAAGCTCTGTTTGTTCTTTTCAGTTGCTACAACATATACCAGGCTTTCATGCACACACCCTATCCCCCAACTTTTCATCTAGTATTTAGCTTTTTGTGAGGATTATTTCCTCAATTTGCCACAAAGATAAGATATTCAGCTGTCAAAGACACGAGCAGACTCTCTGAGGTGTTTTCTTTAGTATGAGATAGGTCACATTGTTAAACAACAGTCTAAACATTTGCAGATACAGGAAAAATATGTGGATTTTACTGGTTGTGTGGCTTTTTATCCTCTGTAGAACTTGTTTGAAGCTGTAAAAAAATCTCTTTGTTTCATATTAAAATTGTGATGAGAGGAAAGAGATGGGAAGAACATGGGCCAGATCCGTTGTAGTATTGCTGATCTCAGTAGTGTTACTCCAAGAATGGAGTTGGCCCCAGAGTTTTCCAACATGACAGTGTTTCTTAACTCTGTCAATTGACTGGGACATGGCTCTCCTGTGGTTTGACTACTGTGGTTTGTCACTGCTGTGAGAAATTATCCAGTTCAAAATGTTCTGTTATTTGGGTAATTTCTTGCTGAAATTGATGGTTACTGTTTCTGGTTTTCTCCTGAAGTTTATTTCTAGGGTTTTTCCATTTGTTTCTGGTGCTCTAGAGAAAAGGCTAGTTACAAAGGAAGAGTCAGAGAGACTGCTTTGCAAAGAGGGCGTGAAAAAGAGGAGAGGATTTGAAATTGGAAGTGTTTTCCCTCTCACTGAAACAGCTCCCCTGTTTGATAAAGTGTGTGTTGTTAGGATGAAATCCACCTCCTAAATATCTTTTACAGATCAAAACAGGTTACTGGGTACTGATAACCATGACATACTTTGTGAGCATACACACTAGGTCACCTCATCCATAGCCTGTTTCTCCCCCTAAATTATTCCACATTTGTGAGCATTTTCCAAGCAGCTACTATTTAAAACCAGAAAGCCTCCACCCTGAAAGGCCCCAACCTGTCAGAAACATTTCCTCTCTTGCCTCAAGCTTGGAATTTCACTCCAAAATGCCAGCTCCCTCAGGACTGTGTGTAGTGTCGTCTGTGCTTCGTGGTTTACTCTCTGCAACCTCAGTTCCACACACAGACAGCCAGGGTTTACCACCTCACCACATTCTTCTTCTTGCTGCTCTACCAACACCTCTATGTGTCTGTTTTCCCAGTGCCATCTACATCTGGAACAGTGTCATTTCTGCAGCATTTAGCCCAATTTTGCTCTTGCCAAGCCCCAAATGCCTTTAAATTTTTTCTCTTTTCTGCCAATAATCTTTCCCACTTTCTCTTGTGTATACATGTGTGAGTGTTTGTGTATATTATCAGATATGCATTTCTAATTATTTAGGATGAGTGGGATAAAGGTTTTATTGTCTTGAGCTGGAGTTGGCTATGTTGTTTTAAGTAATAAAGACAGAAAAAGGTATGCTGACCATCCCACAGGAAACTAGCATGCATTTTGAACCTCCTGCATATTTTGCATTAGGAAAAATATGTCCGAAATTTGTAGAGCACTCTTTAACTGTATCAATACTCTTTTTTCATATAGCTGTATGCACCAAGCCAAGCTCCACTAATACTAAGGGGAAAAAGCACCGCTGTGGCTTTGTGACCAATATATTTTAGCAATGTCTTACTTTTTTCCTATAATAGCTTTTCCATACATAATAGTGTTTCAGTTTGAAGGTCTGACATCTCAAGGCCTATCAGAGCTAAAAACAAGTGCTAACATTCTGCTGGAAAGCCTGGAAACTTCCCACCTCCAGTGCTATAAAACTCCTTTTTCAGACTCACAGATCACAAGATTAACACATCATTGGTAGAAGGCCCATCCTGGGTGTTGGCCCAATGTAATTTGAAGGGAAATTTTTCCATTTGAAAGGAAGCAAGGAAAAAAACTTGGTGGTTTGCAGCAAAACCAAACTGACTGTTGATTTAAGCTGTCTGTCTGGGATCATTAATAATACCTACCCTTGGAGACAATTTTAGGTCATGTTTCAAGCACAGAGATTAGGTTGACACCATCTTCTAGGACTGACTTGAGACTTCTCTGAAGACCATGCTCCTCAACCTTGCACATGACAGGTATAGAAGTGTACCTTGGGTGGTCAGAGCATTCTTTGTGAACAATGCTGGACCTGTGCTGCATTCACACTGGCAATCCAAAATCTTCTATGTAGCCTCAATAAAGCTGGGATGCCATCAAAATACAGCATATAAGAGTTCCAGACCAGGGTCTTTCATTCTGTTTCAGGCGTAACCAGTGGGGAAATTAGAAATAATTATCAGGCTGTATAAAGGCGTCAGACCAGGGGTTTGATATTCTCAAACATATCCCAATGAGACTTTGTGGTGGTGGTGTTTAGAAAGGGTTAAGATTTGACCCAACTCAAGCAAAAGGTAAATTTTCCATTGACTTTAGGGGCACTAAGATTTCACACATGGCACTGTTAAATCTATGTTTTATAAAGCTTTGTGTATGTGCATATGTATATAATACACATCACAAACATGTACAAACGTTTTATATATATTTTAGGCAATTATATAAACTAAGTGTGTTTAAACCATCTAATATGCAGATGTCTAGAATGCAGAACTAAAAAGTGGTAAAATATTCAGAGAATGTAATGGGGGCACATTTAGCACAACTGTAATATCGAGAGGTTTTTTCTATTTATCAGGTGCCTTCCCCTACTGTAAAATCACAGCTTTTTTTTTCTAGTTACATCAGTTTTTAACTACCAATGTTTTACATTATAAAACTGTGTAAAACAGACTAAAAACTGGGAAGTGTAAGAACAGATAAGCTGAAGATTTAAGTGCTTTGGGCTAATTTCTCTTAACAGCTTTCAGAGATACAGAGGGAGACTGTATTTGAAACCCCTCATCAGAGCAAAATGAGTGTTTTAGCATTCTCGGACATAATATCAGGCTAACATGTTCCCTGACTGACATGCAGTGCATACTGTATAATTGCCAGCCTGCTTCTCCAAGTGCCTAGAAGATTACATTTTTTTAATGTCCCAATATTAATAAACAGATGTGATCTTCTTCCTGCCCAGGGGTCAAGCTAGCTGGCCAGGTCAGGCTGTTTGTCTGTGTGCACAGGCTGTGAAGTCTATTCAGAATGACAGGTATGGGGGGTGGGGGTTGGAGGTGGGGGGTGGGTAGGGTGTTAACCTCAAGACCACCAAAAGGGACTTCTCCCTGCTGGGAACAAAGACCAGCAGGAGCTTCAGCCTTTTTCAGTACTCCTGGGATTTTTACCAAGTGAACAAAAGATGATGCACAGCTGAAGAAATGCTCTTCACAACTGATACATAATTTAAGATGTTCAGTTACAAACCACCGGATATGTATTTGTGATTTCATTTGAGCACAGTCCAATTATCTGCAGTCACTTAATACTTTTGTCTGAGTAGTTTCTGTGTGCTGCTTTATACATTGAGGATATGCTTAGTTGCTGGTGTTCAAATGCGTGCTAGCCTTGAAAATAGCCCTTGTACTTAATGAAATAGCGTTAAAACACCAGCAGTTGCTTTCGGGTGCTTTGTGCCTTCTAGTTAATGTTTGCCAGTCTACGTGTAGAATTATTTTACGGTGGATAGTCTGATATAGTTTTGTTAAAGATATATTATAAAACCATTTACTCCTCAGTCTCCCTTTTTGTTAGGTAAAAAAAAAAATTCAAAAGAAGAAGCTATTTGTTTCCTAATTGATTTTCTACGTTAGTTGTTCATTGAATAGATAAGTAGTGCCTGTGATATTTGATTACAGAGCAAGGCACCCATTTAACCTTCCGTTCTTTCCTGGCCAGGATTTCAAATACAATACAACGTACCTCCCTTAGGCTCAGTAGGATTAGACTGCTAGCAGTAATCCCTGATGCTATGAAATAGACCTGATAGAACTTCAACTCACTTGTTTAGGATTATGCTCATGAATTTCAGCTCATCTAGTTGCATTAACCCTTTGGGAGCTTGTGTGGGTTATGCTGCTATAAATAATAATTAATTTTATAATAAACAATGCTAGATATATATCAAAACTTATTAACACTTTTTAAAGAATCCACTTTTACTTTGTGATCAAAATGCAAAATTTACATTAAATTGGATTCAACCACTGTAGTATAAATCAGCAGTTTCTTTTGATTCTAATGCTCAGAAGTCTTTTGCAGTTCAACAGTATCTTTAAACAGTTCAGTTTCAATTTGTGCATTGACTTTTGAAAATTATTTTAATGAATTTTAGTTCTCAATGTTGCACTGAAAGGGTAGACAACTAATAGCACCGGTGATACAGAACTTCGGTGCGGAATCTCCCAGCATAATGGCTTGAATGAAAGCATGGTCCTAGGGTATAGAGGAGGGGTACTGGTACCTGAGCTATCACTTCCTGGCTTTTCTGCTGATAGTAACAAGCCTGATAAGGGCAATAGTGGCTTTCGATGACTTATACCCCAATCAAAAACTAGTGTGAGAGTACCAGACCATTTCTGATGGACTGCCAGACAGCTGGCAGGCAAAAGTACTGTAATCACCCAAGATTTGAACTACTCTTTTGAATTGGTGACTTCTATTTAAATGCTGATTTTCAATCTGGCCAAATCTCTATAGGGAATAACTCTGTACTAGCAATAAGGAGGAACAGATCTTTTCTGTCTTTCATTTTAGGATCTTAAAACCCACCAATGAAATAAATATTGTTTCCTATTACCTGTCCTTTAAACTGTTCAACCTTTAGTGGAAAAGTTAATTAAATATTGATGTGCATAACTAATTGTATTAATTATTGAAATGAATACACATATATATGTTTTAGAATATTCAAAGTCAATTACAATGAAAATATGTGGAGTGTTTGACTTGGGAGCTCCAACATACTCTCACTATCCTGGCAGAAGGTAGAGTCAAATCAGGTCTGACTGGTATCAGCTGGTGAAACTCCTGTCCCTTCAACACACATGCATGTGGAATTGCTATATTTAAAGGCAAGACAACAGGGAGGATCAGTGCTGCCAGCTGCAGGTGATGACACAGGTATCAGGGCATTTCTTTACCCCTTAGATGCTATTAAAGGCAGGCCTATTATTGTAGATGTTGGATACTTCTGATACATTTGATGATAAAGTGGTATTGATGAATAGCTGAGGACCACAAGAGCAATAAATGAAGTTACTCTTGAGTGACTCCATTCTTTTTTTGCAGAAGTTGGGAGTGGGGGCAGTTTAGGGTGGTTGTTCATCAGCCCAGTGGGTGCACTCATGTGCTCCCATGTGGAGTATTGCTGAGTTCTAGTCTGTCGCCCTTCTTGATCAACATATGCCCAAGGCCATTACGGGAGAATCATCTGTACTCGAGGTGGGGTTGTCTCCAAGATGCAGATGATTTTCATCTTCACAACAATTTCATCAGAACTGGATAATGAAATCAATTGTTTGGTGTAGTATCTGGCTAGGCTTGGGGTTTGGATATACTAGCTGTGCTATAAACGGAGATCATACTGGTGGGATTCAACAGTTGGTATAAATGGCCAAGAAAGCATCATGTAGCTGTCCTACAGTCATCAACTTTGCTGGATTCTGTGGCTTTGCTGTGGATTCTGGCTACTGAGGTAACCCAAGGAGTGATAAGTGTGTCTTGTTCATTTGTATATGGCTGAGTGCTAAATGGATGGGTGTTGCTGCTCTTTCGAATCAGCTTCTCTCAATTTCTTTTGTTTTAGAAATATCTTCCCCAAAACTGTGCTCAGTCCTGCTGCTGCTGCTCAACCTACAGTCATTTGCAATATTTAATACATTTAAACATTTGTGCTTTGTTGGTTAGTTTGGTTTGACACATGGTATATTTATGTTCCCTGATTGATTGCAAATGTACCATTAGAAATTGGCTGTTTTGTGAATACTCAGTTTACCCATTCAGAATGTGCTTTCCTCGGATATTCTGCAGTATGCATTTAAACATAGCTGTTTCTGAAACAAATTCCTTGCTTAGGTCAGCAGATTTAATTCATAGAAATTCATGGAAAACAAAGAGCCAAGATGTGGGGTGTGGTAGGAACTAATTCAGGAATTTAAAATTAATATATCCACTCTTTTCCAGCTCTCCTTCTGATGCTTTAATTCTAAATGCAGAATTTAGTGGCCCACACTTTGCTACCTTCAGATTCGATGAGAGAGTTAAACTCTGAACTTTGGGAGATTTTTGCTGCCAGGAATATAGCTGTCTGTCCATTAGCCAGTGCTTCTGACAGCAAGTATCAGGCGGCTGTTGTCCCAAACCTATTCCAACTCTCACAATTTGTTTCTAGTTGCAGTTTCACTCTGTTTTAGCCTATAAACACTTAAATCAGTCAGACCCTGACTCTCTCTGCTCACTTAATACATGTAATTCAGATCAGCTAGCAGTGCCCCGGGTTTAATCTCAAAGATTCTGGAAGGTTTTGCTTTCAGAGAGTGGTTGGCAAATGCAGAATCTGCTTTCTCGCTTTCTTGATCAAAGTTTGTAATTTTTGATTGTTCCACCACATAGCAAAGTGCACTTGTCTTTCAGCTTCTTACAGGATAAAGGGAGTAAAGGGTGCCCTTGGTGGGAAAGTTTGTTCTTAGGCAAAAAGAAGTTTTGATGGCTTGGATAGCAGTACTATTTATTAATGTGCTTTTACTTGGCAAAGCAAAAAAAAGGTGGCTTTTTAGTGTGCGTGTGTGTGGGAAGGGAATCTTATTAAGTCTAAATAAATAGACTGTAGGAACCATGGTAATACTTTACACTTCTGTAAAGCCTTTATTCAGAGGCTTTCAAAATGTTTTAACAATGTTAATTAAATTCAGTGCTCCTCCATTCTGTGTTAGCCTAAGTGCATATAGGGCCATCTTCATGTACATACTGGTAGGCTGGGAGGAAGCTCATGTTTAACTGTGTGCAGCAGGATTGCACTGCAAGTATTTTCAAGGCAGGTGGAAAAAAAAAAACCAACCAAAACCTATGTTCAAGTGAAACGGCACAGGGAATTGCCTGTAGGTAGGCAAAACATAATTACAAGTTGAAATTTGGCCAAGACATTTGTCTTAACACTCTTCCTCTTTTGAAAAAAATGTGCCACGTACTTAATAACTTTATTAAGTACAAGCAGTTATGAAATCTGTTCTTTGTTTCAACCAAAAGAAAACATTTCCTAATTCCTGGTGCTGTTAAACACCAGGCTAGGGCACTGACTCATTACTAATTTAGACAGAGAGCACCATCAATGAATTACTAAAACACTTTTTTGTAGCACTGGTGTTTTCCTTGGAGATCTCCCCTCCAAGTACTGACCCTGCTTTAGCCTGTGAGATCTGAAGGGATCACAGCACAAGGTGGTATGGCTTAGGGCTGTATATAAAATGATGAAGGAGAGAGTGAAACCCAGCCATGTGCTCCCTTTACTTGACACTGTAGTAGGAGAGGGAGGTGGCCTTTGGTGAAACTCAGAGCTACTTTGTTTTCTGCAGTAAATAATCAGCCTGTGAAATTCATTGCTGCAGTGGGGGGTTATCCGGATAAACAGTTTATCAGGATTTTTGAGAAGGATAAGGGGATGAACATTAATGATGTTTCTGATTATGTGGGCTGAAACAAAGAGATACAAGAATGTTTGGTTCTCTGTTATTGTTGTTAAAGTCAGGATATAAACAGACTGTCTTCCAGGGTCAAGCAAGGATTCCTCGTCATGCTGCACACTCATTTAGGCTCTCTGAGGGCTAGTGTTCCTACCCTGCTTTTCTGTGATTCTGATAGTAGCTGCTTGCACAGACAGCACGTCAGAATAGCTGGGCCAAGGGTACGATTCATAGTGTTACTCTTGTGTTTCCATCTCTCTGTCTCCCTCAGTGACTGTTCTCAGAGGACAGCATTAGACTTCAAAAATGAGTGTGAGAACTGAGTGTTTCAAATGTAGATAAGGTGCCTTTCTATTGGTAATTTTAGTCTTGCTAAGGCAAGGTACTACTCCAGCAGTAAACAACCAAATCCGCATGTCTGGTTTTTTGTTTTTTATTTTTCTTTGTTAACCTGTCACTCAGTGTAGGAGAGGATTGTCTACGTCATAATTAGTGTTTCATTTGTTTAAATTGGAAGTACAAACAATAGACAGAAAGGGCCATTTGCCAACAAATTAATTTGCTTCTGCTCAAAGAACATGACAAATAGTTTCCCTTCAAATGACCATTCATAGACCTGTGGACTTGCATTTTCACATTTGAGTCATAATTCATCAGCATTACTCCATATGTAATTTGATATCCGAAGTTACAGCATGTAAACGCAGACTTGGAATGAGTTTTTTAAACTTAGATGACTATTGGAAACACTTTTTAGATCATTCTGAGAGCAGTTATGATTCAGTACCACACAATATCTCTCCACATTTTTAGAAAGCACAATAATTTTATTCCACCTCTTGGAAGAGGACAGGGCATCTGCTGCCCGGCTCCTGAGACAGCCAGTTTCTGCAGAATCCACACGAGACGATATGAGATATGGCTCGACTCAGGTTACTGTCTTTCACTGCAGTTTTGTCAGCATCACAGTAACATGTTAACTCTGTGTGGTAGCTGTTACTAATTGTTTGGTGTGCTCAGGTCCGAGCAAGGATTAGGAAGAAAAACTCCAGTGTTCTGAACATTATTATCAGGATAAACGATCCAGACCTACCAAGGTTGTGTCCAGATAGCTCTCTAGATCTTGCCACAGCAACTCTCCAGCACTGGCCAGTCAATCTGTGTGTGGAAACCAGGTCTGAAAGGGAATGGGGGAAGTGAAGATAAGATAATGCACTGCATGGATTTGTCCTGACACAGCTGGGAGATGGCAGGGCATGCACATGGACTCTCTGCCTGGGAAGCACTACTGGTTTCTGTAATGCAGACAGAATGTGGGAGAGCAGAAGATTTGAGTTGCAACAGGCTTCTTTAGGGAGGGGCATATGGTTTAGCGTGGTATTTTTCACTTTTCTGTATTTCCCTTTCTCTGCAGAGCATTAATAATGTACTGGAGCATTCCCAGACTTTAGAATATCAGTGGGCCTTGAAGAAGAGCTGTAAGAGGGAAAGTATTGCTTGACCCAAAAGAACAGGAAAGCTTCTTCCAGTAGAAAGGAAGAAAACACATTGATTATATGAGGAAAGACCTCAAAGGGAAAATTAGAGATGCAATTTTTCTGGGCAGCCAGGCTGTAATTGTATGAACTACAAAGCAAAAAATGTTGGCCCAAACAAACCTGGAAGGTTCCCTGGAAGGTGAACTGATGTGGAAGCCAGTCAAAGGCTTTCAGATAAGACCTTCTTCAAATAAAGACTGAATAGCAAGAGAAACAAGACTACTGGAAATAAAAGACAAGAATGAAACAATTTTATTAATGCTGTTCAGTGAATTAACTTAATAGGTTTTTATCATATCATACTCACGTATCTCTGCAAAGAATATACTGATATTACAAGCTAGCTAACTGTAAATATTAATTGTAACAACATTGTAGTGCAAGCACTGTAATGTACCTTTTAAAGTCAAATATCCTTGTAGAGGAATCACTTTTTTCTTTGTTATTTCTAGTCTTAGCCAGAGGTGTGTAGAAGGGGGAGGGGAATAAGGATTATTTTAATCCTCAAGTCAGACATGGGTATGTGAGTGGGCACTGGCATGCAGACCAGCTAAATCTATTATTCTGAAGCAATGTACAGTAGCTCCTAGTATGGACAATGATAAATAACATTGACCTAGAACGGGAATGATTTCAAGCCACCTTCACTTATCCAGCTTTATGGAAATCTGAAAATAGAAGTTGATATGTCTTTGCATCAATCTGTATATATGGCTCATTAAATGATTTAATATAATTAGAAGTGAGACATCCATTCTTTTAGTCACTTATTTTTGTCTTATACCTTGTCACAATAGCTTAGGATAAATTGAAAATAAATGTGCAAATAACATTAAAAACAGAATGTAAAAATAGTGTTTACATTTATTGATCACATCCCCAAAGATCTGAACCAAAGCTGTTCAGAACAAACAAGAGCCTTTTTTACACTCCTTTTTACAACTGTCCTTTGAATCAGGGATTCAAACCTGAAATAACACAGTAGCATTTGTGGACAGTATTAGAAATGAAAGATTCATTGGAAATGGATACTGACACAGTCTTATGGGTTTTTTTGTTGTTGTTTTGGGTGTTGTGTCGTTTTTTTCCTTTTTTTTTTTTTTTTTTTGTAGCAGTGGTACTTCTAGGTTTAGCTTGAAGGATTTTAGTATTTCAGGCAGAAAGGAAGCTTTTGTCTCTAAGGCTTATCAGTTCAGCCCCTTCAACAGAAAAGGTTCAATTTCAGAATTATTTTTAAGCTTTTTAATAATAAGTGATGAGCCAGGCTTTTAGAAAATATGGCTGATGTAGTCACTAGGTAGTTATATACGGAAATAAAAAGTCGCTCCTCAGCCACCCCTTTTGTATCATACAATGGTACTAAACGGAGTTACTTTTTTAAGCGCATGTCCAGATGAGATTTTCTTTCCCCTCAGTGGCTGTGATGACAGTCAATATTTCAACTCTTACACAATATCATGGTCACCAAAAACTCAGTAAGGAAAGCTCAGCTAGTATGAGACATAGCTAAGAAAAGATTGGTTTTCCTTTTTTTGATTTTTTTTCTTTTTTTAATGCAGATGCCAGGTGACATATCCAAATAAGCACTTTAGAAATGCTTGGTAAAAGTTTATTAATAGATGTCATTACTGCAAGTCCTCATGTGTGCCCCTTTGAAAAAAGGTGGTCACTTATTAGAGACTAGATAGAGAACATTTACTTGAATAAAACTATTAATAAAGCACACCAAGACTTGTTTCTATTATTATTGGTCCATGAATACTTCATGTGTTCATTTAGGGCTTAGGGCTACTTAGTCATACAAGCCCTCCAGTCTGAAATAGGCATGTACCTTATTATTATTATTTAAACACTGGCCTTTAATATTTTTAATATATTTATGAAACATACTTGTCCTCTTCATAAAATTGAAAACATCTGCTACAGCTTTTCGGTTAAAATGTCATGGATGAGCCAGTCTGGTGATAGGTCAGTCTGCCATTTTGAATGGCAATTAAGCTGACAGTGCACCCTGTACCAATGAGACTGTGAAAACAAACAAAAAAGGCAGATGGTTCATTTAGTTTAGTAATTGTAATTTGTTGTTCATTAAAAGTAATTCCCACACAGGCTTTCTCTATGCAGATGGAGTATATGGAAAATTTTATTCCACCAACCTGTTCTAATAATTGTTTTTGTTAGTGTAATTTACACCGACATTTGATAGGCAGTTGATTAGAGCAGTATGATTTCATCAGAATTAAAATTAATTGTGAATTTTGCTGCTTTCATTAGTCTGCTTTTATAACTATCATGACCAAGCAGCAGGGGTTTGGCTCTGAAATACAGAGTATCACAGCAGCATTTGTTGTGTGTTTTTTTTTTTTTTCTTTTTGAGACGATTGAACCTTTTAATTGAAGGGTTTGTGTTTGGAAGTTTTTTATACCTACAGAAGATGAAAATTAGTGGGAAAACTATTTTAGGATGATTCTAAAATATGCTTTGAATGGAGGAATGTGCAGAGTTAAAAAAACAAATTCAGTTAGTTAAGCTTGAGGTGTTTTTCAGTTGTCTTAAATGTAGTGATAGTATTGTAGCTCCACACATCCTGATAAGTAGAAAGAAACATTATAGCCAGTTATAAGAATTTCCTTACAGGTAAAAAAAATAAATATTGGCTAATAGGTTTTATACAGAGATTTTTCCCCCTTTAAAGTATATAATTATGTTAAATAAACTTTAAATGAAGGTGCTTGCTTGATTATAATTAATAGAGCTGCTTAGTTTGATAATCACGATAATGTTGTTCTCTCCTTGATAAAGTTGTTCTCCCTAGATGGCTTAAATTACAAAATAATTCTTCAAAAATAAATATTAGAACATCTTGGGGCAAACGTAGATGGACAATTCTCAAGGCAAATCTGAAGGGCTAGTTACAGCTTTGATATTTTACCTTACTACATGGTGTAGCACTTCTGTCAGCTTCCAGTATTAGAAAGTAGATAAATGCTGGATGTGAAATCCAGAAGCAGTTCTATAAGCTTCAGTTTGCTTTTAGGCTTTTATGTCCTGGTATTTTTGGTGGTTGATCTGTTGGGCTTTTTTTCTTTCCATTGCAATATACTATTGATAAAGGCAACAGAGTGGACAAGTGAGCATTGGCCTCCTTGTCCTATTCAGCTCAATGTCAGCTCCATCATTAATTTCAGTTGCACCATGTAACCTACGGAACCCCCTAGTTTTTTAGAGAAGCAGCCAAATAGAACCTAATTGGTACTGTCTTACAGCATGAGGTAACATTCCAGCATAAGTAATGTTTTTCTTCTAGAGACTAGGGGTATTTTATGTTACAATTTTGCTTCTTCTGAGGCACAGTATCCACCAGGGTGTAATTCCTCCCAGAGTTGCAACTGTTTAAGTCAGAGCATGCTTGACCTACTAATTTTCAGTAATACATTCCTCTCTCAGAATCTTAAATTTTTAGAATCATCTATATCTAGGAATCAGGCTTGGAAAAGTAAAGAAATTCTTCTGCTTTATAACTTGACTCTTGTTTCTGCAAAATATGAACAAGACAGTGTTTATTGTAGTCAGAAAAATAGTTGGCATGATTGTGTGTAAGTGAAGAATCTCTGGATTGTCTCAAAGTGTTAGCTGCCCATTTGCAGACAAGCAAGCTTTTAGTGTGCAATTTAGGTCAATGGATGGAGAGGAGAAGATGTGTTTAGGCGACAGATTTTAAATCACCATAATATAAATATGCTTCCCTTTTCATCCGGAATTTGCTTTCTTTCAAGGTAATTTAGTGGAGCAGACATGCACTTATGCCTGTCTTTGTAATTTTAGGGATTAGGATAGTGAGGATTAAATGCTGACCCTTAATCTTCAATATCAACTTTAAGAGCGAAATATAATATGCAAATGGAATACATTCATTTTGTGTTTATATATTTTAATCTCTGTAATTTAGTTTTAAGAAGATGGAAACTCATCTTTGCCTTATTTATTTTGAATCCCAAAGCAAGATGCCATTAAAATCTTTATCCCTGTATCTTAGAGGATAAATGTTTATCCTTTAGGGATTAAAATATAATTTTTTTTAAAAAATGAGTTTAACCTAACACTCTTACATCAGTCCAAGAGTTCTGTGTCTGATTTAAATGTATCCTTGAGTGTCACATCAAACATTGATAGTGGGGGAAAATCATCTTGTGTTTATTTTCTAAAACCAGTGAATAGAATTTACATTAACAGAAATCAACTGGTTACTGTACCACAGATCAATTTTGGTCAGTTCATTGTAAGATTTTCCTGAAAGTTCTGGATATATTTGAAATATAGACCTCAAAGTTATTAAGGAGTTGGATCAGAAGGAAAGAGGTAGTATGAAGACCTAGAAGAAAAAAAAAAAAAAGTGAAATAGTCTTCCTTTTGGCATTACTACTAGCAACCTGAAGTGCAATTGAAATACTTGACCAGAATAGATTTATAATTGGTACCCATATAGAAGTGATTTTTTTTTTTAAATATGTATATTTTGACATCAACATTCCTGAAACATTTTTAGATCAGGCCTTCATATTGATTGCTTTAGTATCTGCATGCCTCCTTTCTCTAGCTTTGCTGATTTCAGCTAACACGGCAGCTTGAAGGTCTCAGAATAATTTTGCAGCTAATTTGAGATTTCTTCACACTGAGTATTTGGAACACTGGTATGAGCTGTATGTTAAAATCTGTATCATTAAATGGTAAATGGATAATAGCAATGCACCACATTCCTGCCCAGTGAGTCATCATCCAGGGACCATATTCTGCAAACCCTAGTCTTACAAAGAATGCTTTCTTCTATGACAAACCTTTCAAGTATTTTGATGTCCTTTGGAGGGGAAGGTGCTACCCAAACTAATACAGTTTTCAGAACATGGATCAGCAGGGATATTTTGAGAGCGGAATAATAGCATGAACAATAAATAAATAAATAAAAAATGTTACCTACCAACTTTGTTTCTATTATGGCCTTAGAAGTTGCATTGGATTGCAGCATGTGGTTTGTCAGGAAACTCTTAAAATGTCTAATTGTTATTTACAGATTAATTCCTCAAGAAATATTGAAGAAGCAAATGAATACGTATTCATAGTTCCATCTCTTTGTCTTTGGGATGCTCTCTGGCCCTGAGGTAGCTCAGAGGAAAAGAAAACAATTGGGCCTTTTATCTTGAGGACAAAAGTTTGTTATCATGTCTGGTCCTTCCATAGACCTTATAAAAGTGAGAAGTTGCTTCGTGTCCTTATCATTCCTGAACACTTCTGTAAAACCCACAAACTATCTGGATTTTACTGTAAGTTTCATGTTTCATTAATTTCCCCAATTGTACTGAATGGGAAAGAACATACCACAGAGTAAAAATGCAGTATACTTACATTGCTTCCCAGTAAAGACCTAACAGGTGTTAACTGTTTAGTCCTGCTTTACTGCTATGCACCTAAAAGTCTGTGAAAGTACACAGCAAGCAAAGCCAAGGAAAAGGGATATTCTCAGAGCTATTCAAGAGGCATATATAGTATTTTAAGGCCCATCACAATGGTATCTTCGCATACCAATAAGTCATTTCAGCAATTCTTATTTATGCTAGATTTACTAGCATATTTCAACAAGTATCAGAATATCTAACAGCAGACACTTGTCCCTCCATCAATGATTATATTATACTTTCTAAAAGTTTGTCTGTGGTAATGGAGTACATCTAGAGGATCACGGACTGTTACAGATGACATTTCTGGAGGTGGATTTTTCTTGATGCTTTCTGATAATTTCATGTTGCATTAGGTTTAAGATGTCAGCAGGGATGTCCTCCTATGCAAAAAGAGAACCTATTTTAACTGTGTGTTGGTGTTGATTGCTCAATGTGTTTTTGTGATGCTTCAGTCATATCTTTCATCTGAGTGTCAGGGACATTCTTTATATATGCAATGGTGTTAACTCAAATTGAAGTTATATGTACTAGGGTAAATACGTGAGCCATCTAATATATGGATACCTGAAGTTATGTGGGTAGCCAAATGTCCCTAAAAGACCAACAGCACAATAATGAATTAAATTCCAGTAGACCTGCAGCTTTCTCAACTCACCCCATTTTCTGGGAGAGTATGGCTAATGTGATGGGTATTGTGGTACCTCAAAGAAACCAGCAAACTTTATTTTTGTTAGGGCAGCTGAACACTGTGGTCAAGGGACTTCCACTTACACCAGCTCATGATGCCCAAAGTTATAAACCTTGTCTGGAATCTGCTGTTGGACACAGTCAAGAGGAAGAGGCAGAAACTGAGGCAGTGTGTAGATGCCAATATTTTAGTTAATGAGAAAGTTTTGATAAGAACATGTTAGCTAGCTCATTTTAAATGTGATGTAACCAAACAATGTAAACTTTCCTATAGAAGCTAGTCAAGTTAAAATCAAGCTTCCTGTGAAGGTTTAACACAACCTAGCTGAGTTAAAAGCTTTTAAGTTGTGCTAGGAAACATGTTCTGACATGTTAGAAAACCTCATCTAAAGAAATTCTTAAAGATTCATGTAGATAGGAACTAGTAGCAGCTGCAGTGTCAAGAGCATAAGTGCTATCTATGAGAAAATTTGCTAAATAAGTGGGCAGCTGCTTTCAGCACTAGCTGCCATTTTTCTGTGGTCTTCACAAGTGGCTGTAAGTAGAAAACATTACTGTAGCCCTTGAGGGAAGTGCACAAGAGATGCTTATTTGAGGGCATTAGGACTGATTGTACGGTAGGTGCCTAAGGCGTGAGCAAGGTTCAGCAGAGCCACCTGGGTGACGGAGCTGGGCTCTGCATCAAATTCTGACCCTGCCTCAGCCTGCTGCTATTGGAGGCTTGGGTAGCTTCACCTACTGCCTTAGACTGCTTCAGGTTGTCATTGGCATCCCTAAAATTACAAGTCTTTTACAGGCAGCTCAGATTTGGAATAGGTTTGGAGAAAGACTGCATTCAGTCATTTTTTTTCTGGAGGAAGAGAGTAAACAGCAGTGATGAGTGCCATACAGAAGCACACACAGCTATGCTGAAAAGCATGCATGACTGCCTGACTTCTGGATGTCCAGATGTGCTATATCCCCAAATAGCCATACATGTGTAAAAACCTCAAAGTGGCTATGTCCATCCAACCCCAGAATGCATCTGTGCATTTCCTCTATGTGCTGTGGTAAACCCATATAACCTTGTTCTACCTTGAGCCTTACACCATTAGTACTTATCCAAACTCCAACTTCTTCAGACAGTAGGAGAGTTGTATGACTCATTTGCCTTATTAGAGTAATTGGAGGACTTTAAGTCTCTTAGCAAAATGTCCAAAGTCACTGTGACATAAAAGATGGGGAAAGCGAGGAACAACAAAACACTTTGGCCTAATAAGTTCTTCAAATCCCTTAGAGGCACTGATTGTTGGGATAGTCTCCATGGCACTAACCACCAAAAGTGCATGAAATATTTGTTAGGAAGTAATAGTTCCTTGCGGAGTTCACTTCCAGTGCTCAAAAACCTGTCCACTTAGAAACAAGCAACAACTATTATAACCTCTGGGACCAGTCTTGCTGTAAAATCAATATTTGAAGGTAATCACTTTATATCTGATGCATAAGCCTGGGTGATTTTACTGGCTGCCTGTTGTTAATATGGACCACTGCCTAATTGTCATTCCAGAAGAGGATCCAGATGTGTCCCTTACTCTCTCCCTCCAGCCCACAGTGGCTTTCATTACCAGAAAAAAATTCCTAAAAGGTGATATCATTTACTGTTAGAAGCTGAGCAGGACAAAGGCCATCCCTCCTTGCACCTTTAGGCTAGTGAACAGATTTTAAAATTAACACCTCTCCTCAGCACCAGAGATGCATGTGATTTCACCTACTGGTCCACATGAAATCCTGCTTGAATATCCTTAAAGTCCTTCAAACCTGTATCTTTTGCTGTAAAACCTCAGTTCTCATGCCTCCACATGTTGTAGCAGTGGCATAGGATTTTTTTCCAGCATATTTGCTAAGGAGACGGACAAATGTGGCATTTGACTCCTGACTTCAGCAGTTGTATTCCACGCATAGTATTCAAATGCCGGCATGAAAGACACATGTGGAGAGAGGTGAAATTTGCTCTCAGTCTTTTGGTGAGTTTACATTCTTAGCAACTGAGTAGAAGGCTTATTTACAGAAGATTTCTGGTCTTTTTTATTTATTATTATCTCTTTTCTTCGCACGGAAATATTTTGGCAATGACCATAAGTCTAAATTATCCCCAAACGCAAGAACATCTTCAGGTGTTTTAAATCTACTCATGTGCTTATTGTAAAACACTCCATAACTGTATTTTGTAGTGTTTTACAGAAACATCACTGCCTGTTTGAGAATTACTCTTTGTTGGAGGTTGTTTTGTTATGGAGCAGATAAAAATGCAGCCAACATAGATGGTGCAGGTAGCATTTAACCCCAGAAACCACCCCTGTTTATATTAAATTTGCATTTGATTCCTTTTATTTAACTGACTGCTAAGATGATGATGAAAGCCTTTCAGGCCATGATTTGCTCGTACTCATGAGCATTAGACATACTCAGAACCCTGATAACCCAGAAACCGTTCTATCACTTGTTAGAGATAACATTTTCAAGAAAATACTCTCTCACCTCAAAGTACCCTAACCTATACTCTTCCTTTCTTGTTCTTAAAACCTGACTGTTTAAGTAACAGTCAGGTAAATCCTGTTTTTGCAAGGATTAGATTTTCTGAGACTTCATAGTCATGATTTTTGGTCAGCTATGCAATAGAAGTTGCATAGCGTTTCAGTTTAAAAAAGCCTTTAATTTTAAAAGTTGTGGGACAAAACCCTTCTCTTAAGGGTGGGGTAGGGGGGAACAACGAATGTGTTTAATACATAGTCCTGAGTTTACTGTATATTTAAAGTAGATATATACCTTGCTGCTATGAATCTTTGACAGAGTGCCAAGTGTTGCATTGCCAAAGGTATAGCATTTCATTTATTTCTTTAGGCTCAATAGTGGTTACTGGTAACATGTGTTTGTAGGGTGTCAGTTCTGATGGAATTTTTTTACCTGGCTTGTTTCCAAGTAATGTGTTTAAAATGCTTTAAAAATAAGTCAGACTTTTGTGTTTCTGCAATGGAAATTCCAGACAGAGTGATAAAGTGGGATTCACTTGCCATCACAATTTTTGTGCTCTATTTTGTTTATGGGAAGGGGCTTTGTTCTTTTTATTTTGCTTTTCAGTAGGCTAAACCAATATAATAACTAGGAATAAGTACTCAGGACAAATGTTTAATATTTTAAAGGAACTTTTAAATAAGAAAAGTATATTTTTTTTGCCCTCTGTCAGAAAATGCTTTTAATTTTTCTCCCCTTATGTAGTTTCTTTTCTCTACCAGATCTGATATTTGTATATTGTGTCTTTGCAGATGTGCTTCTGTGGCTCTGAAATTTTTGCCGCTTCCCTTTTTGAGATGCACAGACCTAGTACAGACCATCCCTTTTCATACTGAGACTCTATGTTGATTGCTGTGTACATCTAGGATCTCTTCCAGGGGAAGTGCTGGACACATGTATATGCAATAGCTAAAGGGTGCTTAATAACACCTTTTCCCCATAATTCTGTAAAGATTCTCATGAAAAAGGAACAGGGCTGTGAAGAAACTCAAGTCCATGGGTCCCCAGGACATTGTAGCCAGGGAGAACCCCCTGTAAGTGGAATTAAGACACCTACCAGGAGCAGAGTTTCTGCAGCAGTACTTAGATCCTCCGATCTCTGCATGCCTTCCCCAGGTGACAAACTTCCCCTTCACTTTGTGGGCATCTGCTATCCTGGGCTCTTTCTCCTGTGGATGAATATATAAATCTTATCAGCCTGGTAAGGTGGGCAGCAAAAGTTTGCCAGCACTTTGTACCAGCTGTTCAAAAGAAATTGCTTAATGCAGCTGCCCTGGTTCATATACCTTAACACATGAGTTTGCAGGGGTGCTGAGCACCTGCAGATACCATTCTGCTTTGTTCACTCCTTGTGAAAATTTGGCCTGTACTGTCTAAAGCTGAACCTCTAAAGCTCAAATTCCACCCCCCCAAAAAAAAAATCAATGACTGTTTTTTGGAAAATAACAGGAACAAACAGGAGGTACTGATAAGCCGGGTTAAATTTTGTGTCAGTTATTTTTAAAACAAACAGATTGACATATATTAGAATCTGGCCTTTACCTTTGTCTGCCAGGGAACATCTTGTCTTCCTTTAAGGAAAGAGATTGTATTTTCTTAAGGATAGACTTACTGTTGATTATTCTGTGCTGTGGTGGCTTTTTTTATTTTTCAAAGGATGTTCAAATTTAGAATGATTTTACAGTTTTATAACAGCATAATCCATAAGCTATTTATAAAATAAAGTGTAATGATACTGAAAAAATAAGTATTCGATATTTAGCATTTACTGTGAATATGCAGTAGCAAATATTTACTGCTACATTTGCTTCCAAGTTTCATTGTATATCTGGAAGCTTGATAATAACAGTTCATATTTTCTTACCAAACTGATAATGTGTTATTAATTCAGATGAAAAAAGAGGTAGCTCTACCAGATTCTTCTGTTTTGTCCCAGGTTTGAAATTTTATGAGAAACAGACTACACATTCCTCTCCTGTTAGACAGTATTATTTTCAGAGATGCTAACCTGTTAGTGATTAGCCTAGACTGGTGTCTTGGATGCTTGTGGTATCAGAAAGCCCTTCCCTGAGGACTTCTCTGGTCCAAAGAGAATTTCCACATTTGAGCTTGAAAAAGATGGTCTGAACCTGTGTATATTCCCAACTAAGGGTCAAATCCCATGAGTCCCTGGGAATTTTGTCTGAGTAAAGACTGCAGGATTTGACCCTTTGGGATTTATTTGTTTCTTGTACAGATGTTTAAGTCATTTAAAATTACGTGGTCCAGTGTTCAAAGAATTAGCTGCCTAATAGACCTTTTGCTTCTAACCTCAGCTAATTCACTGTCTCTGCTTATTGGTGTCTCTGTACTTAACTCATCCTATATGGCAAATTAAGGAAAATCCAGGCATTCAGTGAAACGATTATCAAGGAAAATAAATTACTAAATATCACAGACTGTATGTGGCCCAAAAGGTCATTTTAGATTTATTTGTAGGAAATAGCTATCATCTTTATGATATTACTATTGGTAGTGCCAGAAGGCAATTTGTTTGCTATATTTGTGTGTTGCTCTATGCAAGATTCTGTTCAGTGATCCTCATCATTGCCTCTGTATATTTGATTGCTTTTACTATAAATGTATATTTTTAGGGACTCATCTATGAAGTTTTAATAACAGGTGCTTCCTTCTGCAGCCTGTCATTTCAGCTCTTTATTTTGACTGGATGATAAAATAACTATGATATTTAACATGGTGATGTTTAAGACATTAATTGGAATATCAGGACATGCCATGTGTTGTAACATTGATTTTGTATTTGTGCATGCACATACATACACACTTGTTTTCTGTGTATGTGCATTAAGACATACAAGCATATCACAATATACACTTTATCGCATGATTATCTGATGCTGTTTTCTGCTAGATTGGTGCAGTGTTCTATAGAAATTCAGTATCTGCAAAGATATTAACATGTTCCCTGTAATGTGTGCTTGCGATACAAATGTGCTAGGCTCTTCTACAAATCTCCTGATTAAGGAAAGGCTACAGTAAAATGTATGCACAATATTTTCTTATATTTGATATTTTTATTTTAATGTTTGTATTACAAACTCATTTTTGTGCTTCATAGTCTATTCTTTTAGATGAGCCCCTTCACTCTGAAGTCTACCTAGTATTTAAGCAAAAAAAACCCAACAACTACTGACCTTGCAGCAAGTGGCACCTATGAAAGGGGAAGACGAGCATGAGGTGGAAGGTCAAAAAAGCCAGGCTGACCCCATCTATTTAGTATCCCTGGAAATCTTGGTGGCAAGAAACAAATGATATTCTTCCTCACTGGGTCTGCAGTATTCAAACCATCTTTCTGAACTGGACCTTTGCAGCTTGGAAGGGAAAACAAAAGAAGTTTATGTGGAGAGGCATTAAAAAAAAACAACCCAAAAACGGGCAGGATGATTTTTTTCCCCAAAGCTGAAAAGTAAATTTCATTTAATAGTAAAGCGCCTGGATGCTAGTTTGGAGGGGTAGAAGAAGGAAGGATAAGAAATGGAAATCTGCTAGTTGATAAGCTTTAGTTTCTTTTCCTTCCTCACCTGTCTGCTTGGAGATAAAAACAATCACTTTTCACACCCATTTTTCTCCTTCCCTGTGAATGGGATGTTGATATTTGCTACAGCCTCCACAAAACTTTTCACCACCCTGCTCCATGTCTTTCATAACCAGTCATACAAATTGCCTTTCATAATCTTTCTGCAGTCACAGTAGAGGAGAGGACACAACAGTACACAGCAGAAGCCATTTGCTTCTGCTAAGGACGAGAGGAGACGGAAGCTGCGTTTCTAAATTGGGCACTGTGTACTTTTACTTATTGATTTACAGAGCACTTATTATCATAGTAGAACATTATAATGAACATAGCTGAAGACTGAACATTTGTTGAAACATGTCTGAGGCATTTCTACATGTTGCTTGAGGGATGAATTAATTTACATGATGTTTTACTTTTTAAATAAAACAATTTATTATAGAAATCAAAATGTCAAATCTAAAGGCTCTTATCTGTGAGCTCTCATAAATTATTTCCTTGAAGCTTTTTTGGAGCAGGACTCTTCACATATTCCTCCCTCAAGCCTAAATCAGATAAACAATAAGTAACAACTTATTGTAAGTGTAATGGTAATTAAGCATGAAAAAAACCTATTTGTTTTGATTTTAGTTGATTTTCCTTTTAGATAAAAGTGTCTTTTTGCTGTGGATCTTTAGGTTTTCATCACTTCAAGTTTTTCAGTGTTCTTCGGCCCTTTGTCCTTAATTCTTTTAGTGGTCACTTACCTGTGTATGTCATTAGGCAAGTGTCTCCCAGGTGTGATTAGCCTCCTGTGTTCTTAAAGCTTTTTGGCAGCAGCAGAATGGTGATGTTTGTTTGCATGCTGGCAGGTTCTGGTGATGAGCCGTTAAATAAAATGATCTGTCCCCAGGCCAACCAGTTGGTTCATTGCCAAACAGTAATCCAGTACAATTAATTATCAAAGATTGGAGTACTCCATTATTACAACAGTTCTCGCTGCAGCCACCTGGAAAAGCAGAGAGCTCAGGAGGGGAAAAGTGATCAGGACATTTATTTTCACTGGGATATACTAATTTCATTGGGGTTTTTTGAACATATGGGGTATGGGTATCCATAAATTTTAAATTAGCATTTAAATTTTCAATTTTAGCTTTATTTTCCTTCCAAATCTGGGGGTTAAGAGAAGGAAGAGATGAAAGTAGCAAAGAACTGACTTGGTTTCTGAGACTACTTTTGCTGTTCTTGACTAAATTTCTTATTAAAACACAATTTGTATTTTTCTCTTCCATAGAGATCTTGTGTCAGTCACTGCCGTTGTACTCATACACACATTTAAGCAGTTTAGTAGTGGCAACAAAGCTAGAAATTTTTCACACTATTTAGCAAACGTTTTTTATTGTTTACTTTATAATTCAGGACTGGGTATGACCATTTTTTGTTGAGACTACTGGTCTCAATTTGTTTTCCATAGCCTTGCAAGTAATGATTTTTCATTTGTCCAAAGAACACTGAATTCTGACGGGCTGAATTTTACTAGGATATGCTTTTTCTAGCCATAAGGACAGTAACATTGTAAACCACACCAAATCTAAAGCAACATCTTTTTAAAGTTCTGTAAATAGGGGAAATGGCCAGACATGTTAGGTATTTGAATATTTTGCAGCTAACCACAGCTAAACAGATAGAAAATCACACCTAATGTACACAAAGGAGTGTTTAAAATCTTATTCACATATAATAATTCAAGAAAACCCCGCCTTTTGTTCCTTTGAGCTAGACTCACTTTGTAGGTGCTTCAAGGTGTTTGAGTGTGAAAGGGAGGAAAGAATTTGGCATATTTCTCCTTTTCAGAAGCTTAACAGTTGTAGAACCCCATAAAATCTTAACAGTCTCCCTGTTTATGACATCTGAGAAGAGAATATCATGGTATTATGCAAGTGTTAGCGCAGTACTTCGAAGACATAGATAATATATGGGTTTTACTAATGAAGAAACAGAGTCACAGGATTGTCAAAATGTTTATGTTTTACAGTTCAATCGCAGTTGAAAATTGCTATCAGGTATTCCCAATCATATTTTCCAGCTGTAGCTCCACTCTCTAAAAGGCACTAAACTAGAGTTTTGAGAAATATGAAAATATATGGAATAAGCAGAAGTCATTCTAGTTTCACCAGGGGCTGCTCAAAGATCTAGGATGCCAGATCTCTCCCAGGGCAGAAATGAAAGAAGGAAACAACCAGGAAAATTAAAACTCTTTTAAGACTTGGAGAAGTTAAAAGAAATGCAAAAGCAGAATGAGTTAATACTAGCCAAAGGAGCCAGGGGAAATAAGAATAGCATTTCAAATATATTGGAGAAAAAAAGAAATAATGGAATGAAAAAGCAAGCTCAATAATAAATGAAAAGGGTGACAAAATGAAAGCTGGTTCTGAAATGGCTGATGCACTGAACTACTTTCAAAATCAGTCTTTGACAAGAAAAATAAAAGGAGTAAGGACATAATAGATCAAGTAATTAAGACCTTTTCAAAATAGTTGTTGATAAAAAAAGAGTAAGGCAATACTTAGAAAAAGTGGAATAAATGCAGATCAGCAGGTCTGGATGATAAGCATAGTATGGTCTTAAGAGACATAGATAATGAATTTACATAATTGCTAGTAATTATTTTTGAAAAGTAAAGTACAATTGAGGAATTACCATAGGATTGGGAAAAAGCAAATCTAATACCAATCTTTAATAAAAGAAAAAAAAGAGTAATTCCGGTAATTACCATAGGGCTGCCTGTTGTTGTTTGTAAAGCTTAGTGGTGTGATAGGCATTTTACCGAAGCTGCAAGAAATCATTGTTACTGCAAAACAATTGAACTTTTTACTTGATATGTCTTGTCTTGGCTGAAGAAAATCTAAAAGTAAAGTAGTTTGAATAACAAGAACAGTAGAAATACAGGGATTTTTGGTTCATTCTCTGTATGTACATATCTTCGTGACTGAATAAAGATTTGTGGTCTATTTGAAGTAATAACAATGATTAAGAAATAAGATAACAAATATTATTGCTCTGACGTTGAAGGTTTTTCCCCTGTGCTTTCTCTTGTCTCCACTTGCTAAGCCCAAAGGCATTTCCAGGAGGCCAAGAATATCCAGGCAGGTGCTACTTGCATCCTTCCTGTTGCCTGGCACCTCCAACTGGCTCATGTGGAGACTAGTAAGATAGAGCTGTACTTCAAAGAGCTCTTGACCATAGTTTGTTGCTGAACAAACTATGTTCCTACACACACACTCACAGAGTATGGAAAGAAGTAAGCACGCAAATGAAATAACAAAAGTTATCTTCTGGGCTTGCTTTCCTTCCAGGCTTCTTGGGTCGATAGTCTGATCTGGCTCTCCCTTTTACTTTTCCCAACACCTGATCCCCAAAGGGTGCACCCAGGGGCTTCTAAGGGTTTAAGAAGAAGGGAGGACCTTGCCATCTAGTGGAACTCCTCCACTTTTTCCAGTTCTTTGAGAAATGAGAACATGGGTTCTGAAGGTCCAAGTGAACCTTGGACCACTTCCTGAGGAAACACAGGAATGCAGTTTTCAGTGGATATGAGATAGTGAGGGGAATAAGTAAATTCAAGTGCAGAAGATCAGGCAAAGATATTTGGAAACTGTGATTTAATTAGAAAAAGACAATAGGGAGGAAAACATTTCATAGATCTTTGCTTAAATGAAAGGATAGAGAAATGATTTTCCAAATTATTTTGGGCAGTTGAGATGAACTTAAACGTGCCCATATCGCCATGTGAATTTTCCAGGTGGTTGCAGGAGTGCAAGTTGTATTTTGAGGATGGAGTAATGTGTCCAGAGGTGTTCTGCAGATGTGAGTGAAAGACTTAATTTGTTGATCATGCGATTAAGGAAGGGAGGTAAACAGACCGTTCATTAAATCTGCAGGTTGTACTAAAACTGGGAAGTGTTGCCAACACTAGTGAGGACAGAGTGTGAAGATATAAAAAGAAGTGAGGACAGGTTAGAAATATGGACAGGAAATCACAAAATGGGATTCAACCTGGCAAATGGAATCTGATACATCTGCTGAAATAATAATGCAAAATGCAGGTATTCATCAGGAGAAAGATGCTTGTAAAGAACTGATGTTGAAAAAGGGCCTAGGGGTGATAGTGGGCAGCAAATTGGGTACGAGTTTGCAATATGATATGGCAACTAACCAGCCCCCCTTCCCAACAGTTCTGTTCTTGCTTGTGTCATGTTATAGAACACAAATGGCATAGACCCATTCTATAGACTATGATAAGATATAGTACTGCACACAGCTTTAGGCATGTCATAAAACAATAATAGATATGAATAGGTGCAGTAATTGGAAGCTCTTTCATAGTGAAATGAGACTGGACAATGAATTTTGGAGCATATAATAGGAAGTCATTCTGCATGGATGGATGAATGCTGCTGTCTTTTTTAGCTTTAATTTTCATGTTTCCATACAAGGCAAGTAAAATGAACAGTAGTTATTGTTTAACCAAGTATCTTTGCACATCAAACATGTTAATTTCATTTTTTTCTGGGTCAGATATTTTGTTAACTGTGACATCTTGGCACTGAACTAGCCATAATAAACTGCCCATAGCCCAAGCTGTTCAGTTCATTGCAAGGTGATCTGTAGCAGGATGTGCTTGTTTTCTTCCCTAAGGCAGTAGATGCAAGAAGGCTACCCAGAAGAAAAGACCATTTTAAAACACGCTTATCCTTACCTGTATGTTTAGATTTTTGGACACTTGCATTTTGAGTATCTTTCAGCCACTCAGTCAAAAGTCACATCGTATGTGTGTAAATCAATGAATCAATCAATCTGTCTATCTATATCTATCTACATCAATATGCATGGCACATTCTGATGTAGTCAGATAGTGAACTTCATAAATTACTGTAGTTTTGCATATGTGATTTGACTTTTTTTTTTCACCTAAGTCTGCTCCCCTGGTAGAGGGCTTTCTTTGGCAGAAGCAGAAATACAGGGAATACTGTCCTTCAGCACAGTGGCTCCTGAAGTAGGGTACAAAAGAATGAAACAGTTGCTAATAGCCCTTCAGTAAGTACAGCTGTTGCTCCAGGCATGTGTGGGTGCTGCAGACCTTTTGATTTGTATCCAGTTGGTTTTCTCTGCTTTTAGTCATTCTAGAAAGCCAGCCAGGTCCTATTTTGCCAGGTCAGCCTGGGCTTTTTTACCAATGCTCTATTTCTATATCCAAAAGCATGTTTGTTACCTCAAGTTAATACAAACAGTCACGTGAGATCCCAGGCTGCTAGATAAGCATATCTCTCTTGCCCGTGCCCTTCACAGAACAGGGAATATGTAAATATTATCCATTATAGTTTTTCACGTCACACCAACTACTGCAGAATATAAGTATGTGTATTGACATATTGATAAGAAAATGAAATGGAGAAATATGTATTCCAGTAATGTTTCTATTATAAAAGGAACCAACAAAGATTTTTAGTTACTAATGTCATCGAGTATTCATTTTTATTAAAATGGAAGGATCCACTGCTCTCTCTTTTACTTTATAAAAGTATCTCTTAATATCAGCATGGTAAGATACTTGTTTGTTGACCTTCAGTGAAGCTGTCAATACAGTTGAATGTTCTCTCTAACACTGACCATTTTGCTACTGGTAGATGAGCCTGTCTGCAAGTCTTATAACCTGTTGCTTGATACAGAGCAGAAATGGGATTTCATAATGAAATATCACATTTAGGAGATTCTACTAGTGTAATAGTACTTTACCATGTTGGTTTTTTTTTTCATCCTTACGTAGACATATTAGCAGTACACTTATTAAGACAGAAAGACACTCTTCAGGTCAAGTAGCGTGGTTGTATATTTATAGATACAAAGTTAGAATCATGCAAAGGACCAAAACTGCAAGAGAATAATCCATTATTTCCGAGCAATATTGAATGAAACAGTAGTTGCTTGTTGGCTTTAACAACCAAATTAAGGGTTATAAATAGAAGACTCCAGATTCAGAAAAGATTCATAAACTTTTATTTTTTATCACAGTACTTGTGCTACATTTGTGTTGATCCATTTACAGAGCTTGAGTCTCCACCTTCTCTGTTGAATACACATCTTAATATATTGTTAAATCAGCTTGTTAAAAGAGCTTTTGATTTACTGTGTTCATGTAAAGGTTTCCTATTTTTAAAACGTATATGCTGGTGCACATGCACAGCATTTAATATCAGAACTGGGATGCTG
This sequence comes from Falco biarmicus, assembly GCF_023638135.1. Lineage (NCBI taxonomy): Eukaryota > Metazoa > Chordata > Aves > Falconiformes > Falconidae > Falco > Falco biarmicus. The sequence continues at coordinate 38,734,778 of NC_079290.1, read as the reverse complement.
AAGTTTCCCATTTTTCATCATGGCTAAAAAGGGCTGGAATTGCACATTTAGCTGTGGAATAAAACATGTAAGCCTCTTAAAGGGGTTTTTGACACTGCCAGTCTGGTAGGTCTTTTCTTATCAGTGTATTTATTTCTGTGTGTATTTATTTAAACAGAGAGCTGGATTTTAAAGATACTGTTCAACTGCAAAAGAAAAATAATAAAAATAAGGTGGAGTTCTGAAAAGGCTGGGTAAAGTCCTTGCTAGAGGAGAGAGAAAACAGCCTGAAGTTCTAAACAGTCCGTTCCCAGTGCTGTAGGTGCAGGTACCATAACTCACGGTGGTGGTAGCTGCAGCCTGAAAAAAATAATGGTGGGAGACCATGTCACTGAGGTTTGGTTCTCCCAGTCTCCCACTTCAAGAGCACTTCAGCAACAAGTTGCAAGTATACACTGGCCAAGCTGGTGACAATGGGATTCTATGTGGAAAGAAAGAATTCAGGGATATGACGGCAGCTATGTATTTCCATATAGATTCATCCTGTAGGCATAAATAAATTGGCTGGGTTGCTTTTGGTGTTAGAGATGATCTTAACTAAGATGAAAAAAATAAAAACACTAACAAGGATTAATGCAATTCCATGATGCTTTGGCAATCAGTGCCACAATAAAATTATTACATTAAAATGCCACAAATAAAGAGATGGCTATTTATAATAAGTTTCAACACAGGTTTGTAATCTCTTTGTAGTATCAGTTTTCAATATTTTATGAAATAAATAGGCACTGTAATTTCTATGGGATTGTTGGTTTTGGTGTTGGATTTAGGAAACAGATGTAACACAGAAGCATAATGCATGACAGCAAAGTACTTCCTTTAACTGTGGATTGCCTGTGTTGCAGGTATCTAACTTCCCAGAGCTGGTTAACGTACTTGGTGGTGTTCCTAGCTTTTTAATAGTTTCTATCTCACTTCTGCAATTTTATGCAAAGTACAGTAAATGGTGAGAAATTAAGTAAATACCCAAGGGAGGATCAAAATAATTTATACTATGCCACAGACATTTCAAGTCTTGCAGTCTCTGAGCAACCACTAGCTGAGTAGCTCAAAATCGTAACGTATACTCCAGAAATCAGAAACCCAAGTCAGGGTTTCTGAAAAGACATTATTTTGCCAGTGTTTTTATTAAAAACAGTACAAAATATGTAGTTTAACATAGGCCTTTTGCAGGCTTCAAGGAATTTGAGGATTTTGATAAAATAAACTTTGTTTAGAAGAACAAGCAGTGTATTTAGAAAGATACACAGTTATCCGGCTTTCCAATAATGGTGATGATATTTATGCAGAATACTTTGTAAACCCAAGAATTTACTGGATATCTAAAAATATAGGACTATCAGACTGTGGGGTATTTGTGTTTGAGGAATATCAATTATGTGTGCATATGGAGTTAGTGATCACAAGAAGCAAAGAATGGACAGGCTTGGAAATCAAAATCTTCAGTTTATCTATGGAATGGATATTATATTGCTATATAATATTATATTTCACACTGAGCCTTGAGGCCATTATCTCTAGGAGTGAGGGAGACAGTGCATTCCCCATATCTCAAACTCTGATGAAGCAGCAAATTAGTGCCAGTTAAGGTGTTGGCTTTTTTATGATGTCAATGCATCTGGTGGGAACAAAGCCTACAAATTAGCCTTTACTTAGGCCAGTGAATAAATGTTATGGGGTAACAATTTTTGTTAATTATTCTGGACTTTTAGATTTTTTTAGTAATAAATTTTCTACTATTATCAAATGCAGATACTATGTCCTGTGATTTGAATGCTGGCTTGCTTGCAGGTATTTATTCGACTGGTAGAAAACATGAACTTTTACCCCACAATTGCAAGGTAGCAAGGGAATTATGTTTATACTGCTTAGTTTTATGCAGTGTAGCTTGTGGCTGCTAATAACTGTCAATCCTGCTACAAGCATGTAAGAGGATGGGTACAAAATGATAAAATTTGGAATGTGATTCAAGTACCATTTAGGATGGAAAATCTAGAATTTTAAAATGCTTTGTGGTTCTAATGGTAATGCTGCTTTCATTACTACTGTACCTCAAATCAGCAGAGAGAAAGGCTTCTGAAGTTAAGATTACCCATAGGATTTGTAAATCAGATTGATGGAAGTAATTGGTAAACTGCTTAATCAAGCCTTGCTTGGAGGTGAATAAGGACTGCAGGATAGAAAATGTAGGCTGTATAAGTAACCCAACAAGTCAGTAGAGTTCTTTTTTCTGAAAGAAACAAAGATAGCAGTAATTAATGACCCTGACTCTGTGCCAAAAAAGCTTTCTTCTGACAACTCCAACTTAATTAAAACTTAAGACATTTCAATGGCCTCAGAAAGCCCCTGATGGGGTGAACTCTTGCAAACTCGTGAGAAAATTTTGTAAATTAAAGGAAAAGATGTGTGTTACCACTGGTGCCATGACTCTAATCCCTGGTAGTCAAAGAATCTATTTAGGCAAAGCCTTTTCTTTTAACTGGCTCACACCTGCGGGCTTACTGGCACTTCCTCTGTACCAGAGAAGGCAGTTTTTGTGTTTTACGGAAGATCAGATAATAGGAGTCTTGCTGTTACTTTTGTTTTTGTGCATTGTTCATTAGGCTGTGAGTGTTGCAGGCACACTTGATATGCTTGGCTAGCTTGGGGGGAGAGTAGTGGCTGAATGCT
>NC_079290.1:38659569-38727069 GCF_023638135.1 Falco biarmicus | reverse complement strand
TTCTTTGTTCTAACTGTATCAAAACAATGGACTTTACTTTCAGCTATGTCGGATATGACTTTTATATATTGGTTTGGTAAATATTTGTTTTTTCAGTATCACAGGTTACCAGTTTACTATATATTTCTTACTAGCCAGACAGACTTGTCCTGGTGATTTAAAAGCAGGAATATTCTAAGGTTATGAAGCTGGTTAAGACACCAGATTAAGAGCAGACTTTCATTTCGTTTCCAAACCCTTATAGTTCTTTATTATGATTTGCTTTTGGAGGGTGTACAGTCATACAGTTCATACATAATCCAAAATATTTCTCCACTTCTTTGTTAGAAAGCCTTGCTGTGTCTTTCACCCCTTTCGGTAGAGATGGGAGCAACAATTTCTAGTTTTTTAAGATGTTTCCCTGCAAGTTTCCAAATAAAATCCCCACCTGTGACCTCATCCTTCAGGACGCTCAGTAGCCCAGGTGGGGCTGGAGCCCTTCTACCCCTGCTGCTGTCAGGGAGGAGAACACTGACTTGGGGGATAGCACATCAAGGCAGTATCTCTGCTGATACTTTCAGGATAGTTTTCCATCCTGTGGAATCCATTTCAGTGGTATTTCTAAACTCCAGGTATTGCAGAGTTGTTTGTGGCTGTGCAAGGGTGTGTGTCTGTGGATGTGCAATACAGTTAACAATTATTTTATTTAGCAAACAAATTTTAAAACTTGCAACTTCATTTTCTTTCCATGATTAACTAGTTCAATTTTCTTTGGCCCTTGGCCTGTCATGGATTAAGTGGGGAGATTTTTGAACTACCGATTTTTGATCATTATGCAAAATATGCCTAGAACATAAGCATTTCAGTTTGCATTAACTATAAACAATTTTCCAGTGGTATTTAAATGTGTGACCATAAAATATTTCTGCTGGCATTTCCTTACTAGTTAGCAGCTGTTACAACAGTCTCCAAACATCTATTAAGTAAAGGAAGACGTTTTATAATATAAATTAATAGAAATGAGCAAGAAGATGATAGGCAAAAAAAGCTCTAGGATACAACTGTCTTTTGCTCATAATTGGAAAGTGTATAAAGAGACTGAATTTCAATATGAATGTTAGACTTCTGCCGAGTTCCATAAGTTACACCAAGTGTAGCTTAACACGTTTAATTTCAGACATAACTAACAATAATCAGATAGGGATTTTTGAAAACAATTTATTCCATTTCAATGGAATTTCCATTTTACTAGCTGTAATCTCAAATATGTAAATGGTAGCCAAAGCTGGATGTGATGTTTCAGTTAAGATTTTTTTTTTTTTTTTTGCCCATTGTTTCTTCTAGCATCTTCTTGCCAAATCTTCTGGAGCGCTTGTAATTTCCTCTGTACAGAGCCCAACAGGCTCATCAGCAGCAGAAGGTAAACATAATAGATGTGAGGAATTCCTGGAGATTTATGAGGTTTAGCTTTCTGAAACGTACACTGTGTCTGGCAATCCTAGGATGTGGCCACATGTGGACTCTGCAAATTGAAAATGTTATAAATGGGGCATCATTTAGCCCTTGTTAGGAATAAAATTTAGGAACAAAAGATGCGTTCTGCAATAACACTTAAGTATAGTTTCTGCCCTGCAACAGCGTGTTTTAGCTCAAAAGAATAATCTTCAGGGAGGTTAAACTTTTGTTAAAATGTCTATGAAATTTGACAAACAGATTAATATCCCTGTTATTAAATAAATTAAGCTTACTATCTACAGTCACCCATATCTCTTCACATTGAAACAATCAGATCAGAGATCATTATACAGCAACCTAGGAATATGAAACTACCCTTAACTAAGGAGATTGGAATTACTGAGATTTGGTATCAAAAGCTTCAGAGCAAAAACTGTAAAAGTACAAACCTCATAACTGTACCATTATTCTAAAGATTAATTTTTTTAAAAAAATTCTGCCATCTGTTTATGAAAACATAATTGAAAAATTGCACTCCTACATCAGTTTATTGAGCTGATAAAAGAAGATACATTAGCAAAGACAGAAATATGCCATCCTAATGATCATGATAATATCACTGCATGTTAAAGTGCTCTTTTAACCTTTTTCAGTGGGCTTTACTGATATTAATTAATCAGCTTGAATGCTGTCAACGTCTCAAGCACTAGAGTGCTAGTTCCAATTCTGTGCCAGGCATTTCTCTACATCTTTTTCTTTTATATGTTTAGCTAGAAGAGCCTAGAAGAGCATTAGCAGAAAAGAAGAGAGAGGCCTCTTCTTCCTGCCCATTGTTTACTCATAGTATTGCCTGATGGAAAAGCTCATGTCCATAAGCCTAGGTTTTTCATGGTGTGTTTCATCACTGTTCTCAAGGACTTGCATAAATGAAAGATGGGATTGTTTGGAGATAAATATTGCTGAGAATATCACTTTAACCCTCATCATCTTCCACAGTACACTAAAACAGAGAAGGTAGCTGTTAGTGAGAAAGATGGTTAAACAAAAGTTTCTCTGACTTCTGAGATGAATGACACTTGAAATGTTGCTCCTTCGTGTGTTTAAAATCTAAAAACTTTGCATGGCCGCCTCATGCTTTTGTTTTTGCTGAGTAATAATGCTCTGGGATGCTTCCAATTGTAGCAACCTAATTGCTAAGATTGAAATTATATCTTACGTACCAGCTTTGGGCCAATAACTGAATCTAATGGACACTGTTACCAAAACTTTTTGTGTATTGATTCCCTAACATTTCTCCCTTTTCACTAACACTGCGAGCACAGTGAATCTGGGAGAATGAACATTGTTATGTCTTAGCATTCATGTGCATGTTCATAAAATGTGTGGGCACCTTAAAAGCATTAATAGTATTTTTTGAGCTTCATTTGGAAGGTAATATATTTCAAAGATCAGAGTAAGAAATAGCTAGATATCATTGGAAAACAATGTTTAATTATTAATGAAACCAAGACATTGGCTTGGAATGAGAAGCGACTGCTTATTTACTGGAGATTTTACAGCAAAGGTAAATAATGAAATCTCTTTCCTAAGCTAATCTACGTAGTGTTTTAGATTTAAAGTTATTTTTTAACATGGAAAATACAAATAAACGTTTTAACTCCCCTGTAAAATAGGAAAATGGTCTTGAGTTTGTGCAGGTTTTGTGTACATTTGTCATGAGCAGCTATTGTGGAAGTAGGATTACTGCCTGACAATTTCATCATGTCTGTGAAAGTAATGTTTAGGAGGTGAAGTAATACAATGATGCTAATCCAGCTTTTTATAATCAGCCTCCTATGTATATAATATTTATGTTATTGTCTGTGCAGGGTTTTCTTTTCCTAGAAGCATTCCTTATCTACTAGAATTCTTGTTTGACAAATGAGATTGGATTACCAAGTCACAGCTGTATACACTGGTTGATGTATTGCTGTAGGATTGATAATTCAGAAAAGCAATGTAGTATTTGGGGGTTAATTTTTTTTTCTTAGATACAAGAATCTAATGCTGCTTGCCAGATATTTTGTTCATTTTTGTTATCTAAGTTTTACCAGGTTTAGACTAGTTATTGACTCAGTTAATGTAAAAAACGCTGATATGCTGTCAATATTAATGTAGATGTCAGTCCAACACTAGTCCCTAATGTATGTAAGAGCAAGTATTTTTTACCTTGATACAGAAAGGCAGTCATGTGTGAGATTTAATATACATCCTAATCTATCTTGTCATTGCACTAGCCATGGGTGATGTGCTAATGTATGGGCAACCATTTTCTTTTTCTTTTCACACAATGGAATAGATACACATGAATGACAGCCAAGTCTCTACTCTGTAATTATTTGGAGGGCAGTTACAATGTACACAAGGAATATAATAGTTTTACTTATAGACACTTTTTTTTTTTTTAAATCTTCCAGGAAAACATATGATCATTAATAACTGGGGAAAAAAAAAACCAACAAAAATCCCCCCACCCCAAAACCCCAAGGAATGGCTAAACCTAAGTAAGCTTCATAACACACACAGTTTGGAATTTCATTTTGGACTCCTTACACACGCAGCCAAATATTTTTAATGCATTTGAATGCATTCTTTGTGCTGACATCATAATTTTGATTCACTTTCTTGGCAAAATATGTTTTATAATACAGAAGATTTGTCATCAAGTATTTCTAAAAAGTGAATAATCAAACGAGCTTGTTAATTTAAGTGTATTTATATTCATTTTCCTTTCCCCTTCTCCATTTCTTTTTCAAATTGTGAACAATTATTGAAATACAGGATTGCGAATATAAGTTGACACAATGTAAGATAAGCAAGCAAAAATTAATGTCCATAATATGTCTCATTTTTGTGCTTGTTGGTAGAACCAAAAACCTGAAAATTGCTTTTTATATCAAAGACATTTTGATGAGATTGCAGTTTCCTAAAAAGCAAGTCCAAAATTACATATTTCTTAACACAACTTGAGTCAACAAATCTTTGACTTCTCATATTAATTTATAATATAGCTTCCTTTTGTTCCTCTTTTCAAACTGTAAGAAACTGTCTTTGCACATTCAATCTGTCTTTGTGAGAGAAAATGAAAATGAGGCACACTGTCCAGACCATAAAGATAAGCAACTGCCTGCAATTTCAGCATTATTTTTACTATATATTTAAGGAGGGAGGGTACATTTTCTCCTCTGTGGTTAGATGCTATTATTGGTAGGCTAAAGCTATTGTTTTCCTGGCACCTTCCAGTGTTCCATTCAGAATTAAAATCACTAAGCACCTCTTCACTACCTCTAAATTGAGACTGGTATAATTTCAACAATGGAAACTGAGTGCAAAATTCTGCACACAGTGCTTTATATGGAAATATTCCATGTAGCAAAACAAACAAAAAAAAGAATCCCAAAACATTCTATTCTTAGAATATATGCTGTAATCCCCATACTACTTAAGTTTCCTATGAGTATTCCTCTCTGAAAGTAGTTATATAAGGTAAATTGTTACCTTATGTTTTCTGGGGTAGGTTTGTGACCACTGACAGTTATAATTTACAATGATTATGGACATTTACATGCTTGACTTGATATTTTTTATTTCAAATACAAAGACTTTCAGTAGACTAACAGTATGAGAACTAGCTGTTTTATCTTCACAGAATGCTACAAAGTTCCTATCAGACTATATCTACAGTGATGGAACAGCACTTACAGTCAATAGGAAGTATTCATTTGTGCCTTTGAGAGACTCTTGTGTAAACCTATAGATTGAGTCACAGTAGGTTCTTCTGTCTGTCTGTGTGTCTACTGATCTATATAGCTACCTGCTACACAGCATAGGATCTGAACATTTGTTGAAGTCACTAAAAGGAAAGAGGGGTGGTGTCAAATGTTTTAATATGCAAATAATTTCTGCTCACTAAAGAGTTTATAGTGACTTGTGTGTCACTACTCATTCAAGTAAACTCTATGCACATTTCAGTGTTTCTAGGTTTCTGAATTAGAAGTATAAACTTTGATGAGACACAAGTGATGTTGAAGCAGCATGACAGGCAGTAGATGCGTTCTCACAAACTTATGGCTTTTGCAAGGTCAACATTTTCAGAATATCCATTCAAATTAATCAATCTTCCACCTTTTATAACTCAAATCACAAAATCTATTGCCAGTTAAAATTTATGTGGGGGTTTAAATCTGAATTTCTTACCTGTAAATGCTACCATCTCCTCTTGTTGTAGATTAGTGGCATTGCTGGTAGTATGTCAACAAGCAGGTAGTGTGATCATCTTGAATTAAGAATATCTACAATAAATTGCTGGAAAGCCTGGGAATATTGATTTGAAATTGCGTAAGTGCTAAGTTTTTCTGGAGGAGTAGGAAATCAAGTCTTTGCTTCAGTATAAGGGATGGATGTGTGATTTCAGTTTTCTCTTCTAAGTGTTTAAAAACAGCCATGTAGTGCACAAGACTATATAAACATACAAACCAGTTCATTTAGTTTCTTTGCAACCTGTCATGTTAATATGTAAATACATGTGCATATGTATTTAGACAAATCTAAAAACATGCATTATTTACATGCTGTAAGAGATTTTTTCAGAGTCATTACAGTCTATTATGTAAATATGTATTTAAAGGGCATAATATTTTTTTTTAATTTTATTGGATTTTTGACTTGATAGGTCATAATGGCTAGGATGCCTTACACAGTACCTCATAATTTATTTCAGTCTGTATTATAGATGTTGTTATGATGTTAATATGAATTTGCATATAAAATATGCTTCAAGAAGTTACTGTACACATAAAGATTAATAATTCACTGATTTTAAATGGAAGAGAGAACATCCAAACTGATTAGTTCACATAAGGGTAAGATTCATCCTCTCTGCAGAAGGCTAGCACAAAACCTAGGCATCATTTAAGCCTCACTTAAGCCCTCAAAATGGAGTTTAAATGGATTTTAACTGGTGCTTAGACTTTGCTCTGGCAATCGGCAAAGTAATGAATGTGATCCATAAGAGAGTAATGTATTTCTAAATATTCCCCATTTCTAGAAGTGAATTAGTATGTCTCCTAGGAGCTCTCAACTTCCAGCAGTACCCCAAATTTTACTTAATTGTTTGCAAGAGAAGTGAAATCCACTTTTAGAAGAAAGATCTAAAGTGCCTTTCTCTGTGAAGAATCCCATCTGTTTGGAGTTGCATTTGTATCAGCAATGGAACACAGTACAGAGATGGCTGACCCAGTTCAGAATACATGGATACATTCGCTATAGGTTGAGGACAATTATTTATCCCAAGTTTATATTCCAGCTCATGCAAGTTTAGATTCCAGCTTGTATTCCATAATTAAATATAAAATTTAGATATGAAATTTAGTCATTCAGTGGGTTCTGAGGTGTCCTTAAGATCATTATTATTCATGGCAACTGTGTGTTACTGGTTACTGGGGTGAGGTTTAATGTTTGGATGTGTTGATTTTCAGTCAACAGATATGACTAAACACAGACAGAAAGGAAAACAAATGGGCTCAGATTGTTCTTTACCAGCTAATACTTCTGGTTACGGGACAGTGCTGGCACTAGTAGATGGTTTTGTAATAGGAACCTTACAGCCGTCAGTAGCAGATGCTGAGGGAATGAACAGAGGAAGAGGTCAAGCATATAGTCATGCTTCCCTGGCATAGCATCCCAGATTCTGGCAAGTTTTCCAGACATCTAGTTTTCAGCAGACCAGGCTTAAGCTGTGAGCACAGGAGAACAAAGAATACCTACAGAGGTTAATAATGGAGAGTGTCTCAGGAGGGACAGTAGGAAAAGGAAAAGTGTGACTTAGGCTCCAAAACCTGCTGGGAATGATGATGTCAGAGGAAAATAGACATGTCTAGATAATTGTGAAATGGCAGAAATTTAGTTAAGTTGGACTCATGTTGGGTGCTGGTTGTTTCAAAAAAGCATTTACCTAATACTTTGTTTCTAAGCAATATGTTTTAAAGTAGAACAGCTGTTCGTAGGATATGTTCAGACTGAGATTGCAAAAAGAGCTGCAAGGCCTAACTTGAATCAGGCCCGTGGAAAAATACCAGTTTATAATACACAAAATATGCAAAACACATTGCAGCCTCAGAGTAGGAGCTGTGCGGAGAGGTAGAGGTATAATGGGGTGTAAGATCCAAGAAATTCTTTCAAAGTCTACATAATTCACAGGTGGGGCAGTATCCCATTCAAAGATGCCTTGCAGACAAGGGCTTGCATCCTTATGCCAAACTCTTCTCTGCTGGAGTTACCCCTGCTCATTGGGAAGGAGGAATCAGCTACACTGTTTGAAGAAGAAGGCAGAAGTGGAGTTCAGTTTGCAGTCATGTCAACCTCACCTTACAGAGGTTTCAGCTAGTGTTTCCCAGTGAGGTCCACAACATGCAACCGTGAGATCAAGCTCTTTGAATAATCTGTCAATGAATCAGTGCAATAATTGCTTGTGGGCAGCATGACACATACTGAGTCAGGGTCAATTGGTAGTTACCTAGCCCAGGTGGGATGCCACAGAAAAGGCCCTGAGTCCTTGCTGCTGACCTTTCCTGTAGGGCAAATTGTTCTGGCAATAGAAGAGGATTTAATTCCAAACATGATAAAACCCAAAACTAATCTGAACTAGCCTAAACCTGGGTAATGTACTTACTGGTCACAGTTAATCTTTTAATTAGAATCTATTGACTAGGTAGAATTAAGAGTCACATTAAAGCCAGTTGTCTTGTTTAGGGTTGTTGGTTGGTTTGGTGGGGTTTTTTGGTTGGTTTTGTTGTCACCGCAACGTGTTAAGTGGTAAGTCAGATTCTAATGGGCCTTCAGGAGAAAGGAACAGAAATACTGAAGTTGTGCAAGGCCAACTTCAACAAGAAATGTAAAACAGTATCCTGAATTAATGTGGTACAGTCTTTAACTAGCTTGCTGAACTGAGGCCTCGGCTGTATAGGGAGAACCTACACAGTAAAAAAAAATGTTTCTTAAACTCTTTCTCTGTCAGATGCCACATGACACAGGACTGAGGCAAACTGATTTCCCCTCATTTTTCCCTGTTTTCTTATCTTTTCCCCCTTCTAACTTAGACAGAGCCATGGATTGAAATTACTTTGCCCTTCTGTCTTTATACATATAGAGATAGACGTATATAGATAGATGTCAGCTTCTATATATGTAATGGAAGCTCTAAAATATCAGTGAATATATTAATTACCAAAAATTACTTTAGAAAAGGTAATAATATTAAGCAGTTGTATGCCAGTCAAAGATGTCCTCTGGAACATACGGATAGGAGCTTTTTCCAATTGTAAAGCAAAAATATTAAATAATATATGTTATTTGGGGGCAGAAATTACATTATCTATGCTCTGTTTGACTGCTTTTTTTACATTCATATTCTAAATGATTACTAGTATATTTTATAGGAAGTCATTACAGCACTTCTTTGAAAACCTCTTTTTTAGTGACTACGGATCTTATCCCTTTTGACTTTCAAGTGAAATACTAGATGTTACAACTCCCTATGGTGGGCCAAATACTTGCTAATTTTTTATTATTTTAATATACATCAAAGAAATGATTCAACTATGTGAACCTGAAAAGCTTTTGGGGATGATTTTGTTGTTGGTTGTTTTTGCTTTTTATATATAACTTTAAAACATTCCAAACCAATTCTCTTACTAGTTTGATTAAAAGAACCATATGAGCCTGGATTGAGACCTTACTACTCAGTTTTTTGCCTGTAGCAAATTTTTTTAAAAAGCCTTGGAGAAGGGGGTTGGAAGGGAAGGAGGGAAAGGAAGGACAGAAGCCTCAACAGTGGAAATGTTGACTGAACCTTAACTATAGCATCGTGTATGGTGAAGCTATAATGCAATGCTAACAAGGACTCCTGAGATAAATACAACATCAATTAAAGGCTTGCAGGTGTGTCACTAGGGGTGGATAAAAAGAGAGAATGCAAAAGGATTTGTGCCAGCAGACCTTATGGTTTTGTAGTAATTAGTAATCTGTGCAGGTGTCTATTATGACTAACTGACAATAAATCTTGGTTTCTGTTTTGAATATTGCTTTTGTTTCCCAAGTTCCATGCCTGAAGGGGAGAAAGAAAATGACTAGAAGATTAATTACTGCAATGGTTACTCCCAACAAGATAAAATGGAAAGTAGTAATCCACTGAATGAGATTAAATGTTCTTATTATTATTTTCATATTTTATTTTGATAAAAGAAAACTGAAGGCAATGTAGGTTGTGTGGTGGTATGTATGTACTGATTTTTGCATAATGATTGAACAATAAGCCTATTTGTCAATAACCTTTCTTAGAGTTATGTGCATAAGGCAAATCATTTTTCTGCTTCAGCAAAATGATAGAAAGGTATCCAAACCTTTTACATTTGTGCAGTAACCTCTAATTCTGAGCACAGTGATGAACTGTAAGTAAATTTTACCATAGAGCAATGTTTTCCTTAGCCTCTCCATCTGCTCATTTTTGACACCCCTGTCATTAACTGTCATTTTCTCTTAAATATACAGTGAAGCTGAAAGGCCAGCTCTACATCACATCATTTCAGATTAGGGGCAGTTCCTTTGAGCTGAGCACTGTTTAGGTGTCAGAAAGAAGTCTCTGACCTCTCCTGTACCACACTGCCGCAGGGCCTTAATTAGTACTGACTCCAGCCATTACTGTAGAGAGGACAAAGGCGACCACATCATTTTTCTACTTAGGAAGTTAGCGTCTGACCTAATAACTTGTCCAGGTTCGCAGGACACTGTAATGGCCGCACAATGGCAGTGAAGATTATTTGTCAGATTTTTTTCCTCCTCTAAATGTAGGATAGGCAGGGAAGTTAACTATTGTATCCTTCAGTCTTGCAAGGGTTCTTTTAGGGTTGCACTCTGTTGATTTGTCATAGAGAAAATGACAGACAGAGGAGGAATCAGATATTCAGAAAAATAGAGGGTGATAAGTGTAGAGTGGGTTTTGTCCTGGCTAGAAGTATCTGATTATTTAAAATATTGCTCTCCTTATAAGATCTGCTCTGGTGCTATTGAGTTTAGTGGAATTTTATCACTTATTTAATGAAGAGCAAACTCAAGTCCATTGTCAAATGAATTCCCTTTTTCTCTCCCCTCCTTCCTTCATCCCACCCTTCTTCATCCCATCCCTCAATCTCCTAGCAGAAATTCACTCTCACATGAGAAAAATTTTACAATGCTTTTGGCACAACATTTTTGGTCTGTTTACTAGAAATTTGACTTATTGCATCAGATGTCCACATTATACAGTTCCACAGAATCTCCTTAATTTTCCTATTTGTTTGGCAACATTCCACAGAGAAAACTTCATGCCAGAATATAATCTAGAATTCTCTCCTCTTTATTTTGTTTTATTTTATTTCATTTTATTTTGTAAATTAAATAAAGCAATTGAAATTGCTAGAAAAGTTGCATGGCCTCACACCATGTTTCTTTATTATCAGCCAGTGTCACATGCTGCAGCACAGAAGCACACTTTATGCTACTGCAGCAGAAATTACTTTCACTGTAAATACATTTCAGACAGTTGGCAAGACAATCTAAAACTTGCAGCAAGCTAAGACTCTGATGATCAGTTTGTCAAGGTGTAGATATAATGTATACCTAGTATTTTTGAAAGCTGTTTAACTGTAATCGATTTGCCTACTAGCTTGAGGCTTGATTTTTGTCCTCCTCCTGTAGGCAAGAAGTAAATCTTCCCACCTGCCTTACAGCTCCCTCAAATAAAAATTAGAAGAAAAAGAAAAAAAAAAAGGGAGAAAGAAAAGAAAAGAAATTTGGTTTTAATTCTGATATGCTTTTTCACATGTCCTGGTCTTTGTAATTTCAAGTGTATTTAGGATTATTTTTACCGTACTGACTTTGAGCCAGACTGGAGTCTCAGAAATACCATAAAGTTATTACACCTCTAAGGAAATCTCTTCTGAAGTGATCACACAAATGTAATTACACTACTATCAAAGCTGCAAAATGTTGCATAGTGTTTCTTGTGCTCAAACAGCATCTAAAGCAATAGAATTTACATTTACATTCTACAACAGAGCCCAAACTGAACACAACTTGCAAGAGACTAGATGTGTTTCTGTACAGAGCTATACCATGGGATAAGACTGTTAGGGCCAGACCTGTCAGTCTATGACAGTGTGATCAAGCGTTACTTCATTTAGTCTTTGAGCTGAATTAACAGCCAATAAAGTGTTTGAGAGTAGTCCTTTGACTACATATCATATATTGCAATTTCCTTATTCTCCTTTAGATTATCCACACACATTGATTTTTTTTCTGAGAAGCAGAGAGGTGAACTTTACCATTCTGAGTATAAACAATTCCAGATTCAGAAATATTCATTTTACCAGAAAGACACAGCACAGAAGAGGCCTGTATGGAGGAAGGGACTTCTGACTTTCTGTGGATATGTAGGGCTACAGAAGTTTATTCTCCAAAACCAAGAACAGCATCTGTTGGCAGCTATTGCAACAATTTAGCTGATGCTTTTTGCCCTCCAGCTGCTGAAGAGCAATATCTGGTCTGTGATTCTATTCATAAGTTAGATTAAAATTTTAAAGGGCCACTGCCTAGCGACTTCTGCTTCTTAAGGTTTGGCAGTTTTATTATGGAAGCTGCATTAAACTGGGAGTTGCTAGCCATAATTTTCCCATTGCACTGAAGCACTCAAGGAGGACAGATGGAGAGGAACCTCAACAAAACGTAAAGGCATTTTGGATGCAGGAGTCCCTCCCACCTGCAGCAGAGCCGGTCCTAGGGCATTGCAGGCAGCCACGTTCAGCAGTCATGGATGAATGGTAAAGAGGGGGATCTCATCTTCCATTCTGTCATTTATTTAATCAAGATTAAACACATTTTCAGGCTATTGGCCACTTCACTGCCTCTCCCCACCGCTAGTGAGGCAAATGAGTTACTCTAGCAGAGGAATATGAAACTGCCTGGGCTATGGGCATAGAGTTAGAAAATAGGGAATGTGGTGAATTTGTATGAGTCTCTCTCTCACACACAAGAAACTTCCTTTCTTTTGTGCCGTATTTGGAAGGTTAGAAGTTTTTCTAAGTTGGTTGACTTGCCAAAATTCAGGATTCAGATTGAGGAGATTGGAAGGTCACTAGTGTGTACAATGGGGGAAAGACCTAAATAATTAAGATCGTATTTATGTAAATGTATTTGAGTTTATGTGGCTGTTATTTGTGCATACTCACTAAGGGCTGCACACATGCAGAAGAATGTATATGATCATTAATAAATGAAGTCTTGTCTTTGTATGTGTGTGACTGAGCTTGTGATGGCTGCTTTTCCAATATATTTTTTTTAATGTTGTTGGTAACTAATTGACATTTTCTAACTTGTAACAATTTTTTTTTTAAAAGTGTTGTTTGAGGGATGAAAATCCAGAAAGAATAAAAATCAGAGGCGTGGACTACTTGTAGAGAACTTTGAAGCTTTGACACAAATTAAGAATAGCCCAAAAAATCAAAGTTGAGGTTGACATCATATTTTTCACTTATGCCTCTGTGCCTTTTTTTTTTTTCTTCCCCACTTCTCGTCTCCTTGCTGTGTAAGATAAGGAGACTGTCAAACAACTTAGAATATTCTGGGTTTTTTTGGTTTGAGTCATAACCTCTTTGGCCTGTGAATAATATTTTTTGTCATGATGGTGTAGTTAGAAGAATCAGATAGTTTTAAGGCATACTCAGCCACCCTTTTTACTTACTTTTACTCAACTTGTTCTTCCGAACAAGGTATGGAATTGATAGCTGTTATTGATTGCTTGTAGCATTACCTAATCTTCACTAAATGTAGGAAGCTTTTCAGATTTAGAAAGGTGGCAGAAAATGTCTAGTAATGATGCTGCTGGGAATTGAAGCTCAATACTGTGGTCAGTATAAAAGTGATATAGCTATAAAAGGTATTTTATTATAAGCCCATTGTTTTTTACTAAATGCTCAGGCTGGTGTAATTTACAGAGATTTTGAAGTTGCTTATGTATTTATCAACTATTTCAGTATTCCATTTATTCCTATTTAAACCAAGAAAAATTTTTTATTAATGATAGTGTGCTGGAACTTTGGGAAACTACAGCATGCAAAGAATGCAGTACTATAATAATGTGGAAAAGAGATGGCATTTATGCTTTCAATGCAAAGGGAAAATATAAGAAATCATTACTAAAACAGATATAAATGTGACCTTCACTGTGGTTCAGTAATTATCCTAGTCTACAGTATGGTGTTTGTATCATGATTTCTCTTATTTCCTCTTTGTTTTCATTTTTATCTGGGTACTTCACTGGTGAGTAATAGCTAAAGGGAACCCATTATGCAAGGCGAGCATTCAGTTTGCAAGTGAATTTGCTTGTAGCTATTGCCACATTTGAACCTCGCTAATGTATGTAAATTAAAAACTCTGGTATTCGGATCGCTCCTGTTTGAAATAAAAACAGAATCTGATCATTACAATCTGCAAGCCAGGTATTATCACTGGACTAGTGAGCCGCTGATGATAAATTGTACTGAATAGCTTGTGGATAGAATATTTTATCTCAGTTCTCTATCACACAGCACTGCATAAAATAAGAATGATTCATCAAGCATGAGAGCTGGTGGTTTATGAAATTCATTGCTCACGGCAAGTGTATTTTTTAAAATTCAAAAGACAAAGCAACTCACAAGGGTTATTTAGTAATCAGTGTGAATTACTTCTAGGTATAAGCCTTAGTGGAAAAAATTAAAAATACATTTGCTGTACAGGAAGCATTATTGCTGTAGGTGCTATAATTTAACTGCATCTCATCTATAGCTTTTTCTTTCTGTGTGACCATTTTGGATTCCAATCCTCCTCCCCTTTATTTTTAAAAGTGAAACTGCATAATCAGTTGTAACAGGATTATTACATTGAACAAGTCTATTCTATGCTCTCAGCAGAAACATCTTCAGGGGCTTGTACACCTTAGGCTGCAGTGGATATTTTGTTTATTCAAAAAGACGTGTAAAAGGAGAAGAGCAATATACAGTCATCTTTTTTCCTTCAGATTTACAGTAAGAATGTTTCATTTCTTCTTGTGTATCGATGTCCCAAGGCAATGTTCCAAATGAAAAGATAATAACTTATGAAGAAGTGTCAAAAACTAATTAAGTTTTGTAACTTGTTTTTCCTTCACATAAAGTATATTTTTCATCACACTGTCCAGTCACATGCTGGGATTCTTGCTAACATCATCACATGCCAGTCACACCAAGTCTCAGTGGTTCTTCTTCTCCTGTCATTATTTTCAGCATCAATTAATTTTCTTCTGACCTCGCCTTTAGAAAATGTAGCAGGGAATTATCAGTGCATGCTTTGCACAGTCTATTTGGAAGGCATTAGGCCACTGTGTGTATTTGAAAATGGAGTAGGCCAAACATTATATTTTCTCACCTGCAGGGTTGCCTAGTAACCTGAATTAAGGATTTTCACCAAGCCTTCAAGACAAATAGAAAAACTGTAAAGCAGGTTGACCCAGGTGGGAGAGTCAGACCCACTGATGTAGATTAGCATTTTGAGTGGGGAAATATAAAATGTAGCTCCTCATTAACATTTATTGTGGAAATAGTTTTTGTAATTAAAGCAGCCTATTTTCTTGGCAAGCGAAAAGAATGTGATGCATCGTATTTCACTGTTGCTAAATTTGTTTTACTTTTTGACATGTTATTCGCTTGTGGACTGTCAAAATTGAACACATTGAAGGGACTGGGGAAACATCTTTAAAACATGTAAATATGTCTTTGGTGGTGTTCTTGCTAAAAGCATGCACGATTGCCTATGTTGGGTAGTGATTCAGTAGATATGTTCAGCTTTCATTTAATCACTTCAAGGAACTAAATTCCTTGTTTAATGTATTGCCATTGAAAAGAAAGATTAGTGTACTTTAGAGGTGGGGGTCATTCTTTGTAACGCTATTACAGCTTTGTCCTTGACATGCAAGATTCCTCCAGAAAAGGAAGAGGAGGAGGGGGAAGCTGGAAATTCTGCCTCAAAGGTACAAAGCAAAGAAGTAGCACAATTAGGATGTCGGCACATAGTGACAGTCCTCTGCAAATGATGGTGTCAGGCCACTGAGGGGCCGAGGGTGGCAGGAGTGACATTCACCCTAGCAAGATGGAAATAAATGCCCTGTTTGATAAAAGAAAACAGACAATTTATGTATACCCTGAAGAGTTAACAGCTAGTGAGCCATTCCTATGGGTCAAGTGCTGCATTTGCATTTTGATGGGATGTTATCAAGTAATTAATGCACCAGTCAGGATTTATTACCTCAGGAGTGAACTGAAAGGTTCATTACAAAATCGGTTTCACTTGAAGATAGGCATTTCCTCAGAGTTAGCTTTTGACATGTTGTTCCTAGCTCTCTCTGCCTGTGGCAGCAATGGTAGAAGGCCAGTGAGGTGAAATTCATTGCTTAATAAGGGCATTCACTTTGGGTATTCTTGTGATAATAAATGTATACATCAAGGCCGCACTGCCTTGTCAGTTTAATTGCTTCTTGTGCTCCTTAACAAGCCAATCTTAATCAGTCTGGACCATGTTATGAATAATTTAGGGATCAGCAGACTTCACGCTTAATAAGATGTACTAGATTATAAAACTTAAGTGCACTGTTTATAGAAAGCATGCAAAACACTTTAAGTTTTTATTAGCAGCAAGGAAAAAAAAACAAACCCCAAGCCCAAACGTAGTAGTGAGTTATTCTAACATTTGCAGTTTGTGAGCAACAGCTGTGTTTCTTAATGCTGTAACCCCCCTCCACTTTTGTTGAAGGCCCACGGTTCGGCCTTTCTATCCCCCTAAGCCTCCGTCAGACATAATGGGAAATTTGAGTAGGCCATGAGATTAAAGCTCAGAATCGATGGCCAACCAGCAATTGTCATTTTAGAAAACATTATTTTATCTTTTTAAATGTAAAGCAGATCTTATTTTAAAACATTTTCTGATGGACAAAATTAGCTTTATGTTGGTGGTGGCTGATGGCCTATGTAGATTTTAATGCAATTATTTAGATTTGAGATTGGGCTGCCAAACCTATATCAGCAATAGGATTTTTAAATGTTTTTCCTTTGTTTAATAATACAGGTGAATGTAGGATAGACTGTAAATCATTCTTACATAAAATGTGAATTATTAAAGTAAAATACTTTTTATTTGTTAAGGTAATACAGAAATACATTAAAAAATAACAGAAATCGTATCCAATCTCTCTGAGCCTATTATGATTTCTCCATTTAATAAGTATTGTTTGATTGAAAAGGAACATTTAACCTTTTTGTTTTAAAAGAATTCTTTGTCCTCCATTTTACCTCAACATTTGCAGGCTATAAGTCGTCCACAGAGTAATGCATCATTCAGTTTATGACATCTAATAAAGGCCTACCGCAAGCATTAGAACCAGGTGCTTCAACAATTTTCCTTTCTGCTTGTAGCTGCTTCTGCTTGTTCTCTTGTAGCCTGAATACGAAAAAAAAAACCCCACAACCCGAACAAAAACCCGCAACATTTTTTGCTATTTCCTTTTTTTATTCCTTTCCGTTTAAGCCTTGACACATGCTGACAGCACTACAGTATCATTTGATGTCCATGTAAACAATAGCCGCATGTATTTCTGAACACACAGTGTATTTCTTAGTATAAATAGAGATGTAATTAAAGGCTATACTTTCAGTCATTAGATACCGTATTAAAATAATGTTATTGTTCAGATACATTTATGAATGAGGAAGATAGGTACCAGTAAATGAAAAACAACTTCAAACCTATTTCCCAACCTATAGCTGGACTATCATACTCCTTTGTTCTTGTGCAGGTTAATAGAGATTGAGGAGATGGGCAGAGGAAAAGCAGTGCAATTTTCTGCTATTTAAGCCTGGCGAAATGGCACTCTTCAGGAAGCAGGAAAAAGTATGAAAGCGTAATAGGCATTTTAAAAGTAGAAGTCCATATAGCTGCTTGAGGGATCCTCAGATTTAGGCATGCATAGAATCACGAATGAGATAATCAGCATTGTGAAATTGAAACCTGTCTGCTGCCTGCTGCTGTTCTTCCCTCTTTCAGTGGAGTGATTTGTTACACTCATCTTCTTCAGGCAAGGCAGCCTTCAAGATTATCCAGAACTGTCAATAGTAATTGCCAAAGTATTTTATTACCTACAGAAAATCAAAGGATTTTTATAACCAACAGTTATCAAGTTTCAATACACAGTATAAAGAGAGCAATTTTAGTTGGAAAACAATTGTGTTTGGCTTGCTTTAATGTTCTTGAGACAATTCCTGTGCAACCAACTACAGCATTCACTGTATTTAAGCTGGAGGCAAGAATATGCATGTGTACTTGTAGCTGAAAAAAATTACACAATGCTTACAAGCTTCTGCAAGCAAGTGTTTTTTAATTGCCATGCAAACTATGCCTTGGCTAATTACTTCTAAAAAGAGTAAGGTTTCTATAAAACTCAAGATGACATTTTGAAATTGTGGCAGTAGATGTAAGTTTAACTGGGGCATTATCTGTCATGAGGTAAATAAAGTGCCTGGAAATTAGCAAAATATGACACTGAAAACATTAATGTTGCAGCTCTTACTATGTTCTCTGAACGTTACTGCTATGTGAACCACAGTTGTGACGCTCAGCCATTTATTTAACACAATTCTGTTATGCTACAGGATCACCCATGATTCAAAGCTTTTCAGATGTTTAGCTTCTTACTTAGGCTATGCATGAGTGAGGACTGCATTTTCTGCCCAACAGTGTTTTTCTGAGCCATGCACCTCACTTTCCTTCCTTGATACCAGGGAAAAGGAAGGTGTGACTGTCTAAATACTTGGTGGGAGAAAATTAAGCTTCTATTTTTGACAGTGTATTTCCCCTCTAATTCATAAAGTGAAGACTCCAGTGACATGACTGGCTCTGTGGGTTCTTTTAAAAACAAATACACAAATTTACTTGTAAAAAATTAATTGTCATGGGGAAATGGCTCTTTTTAAGTTCCAGACTAGATGGATGCACTTGTATTTTGAGACATGTGCACAGGATTTTATTCATGGCACCAAAAAGCAGGTATCATTTCTACTGAAAGGCTGTGCTGAAAGAGAAATAAGCCATGAAAACATTTTATGGTACTGCAGCCATGAAGCCATGATTATAGCATAAAAGAGAGCTCTCCTTTCAACTGTGAACTTCCTTGCTTTTTCTACATAAGGCTTTGTTTTCTAAAAAAATGACCTGTTAATTCAATTATTAATAGTTGTTGAAAGGGTAAAGTACTTTACCAAGAACCTCCTTTCATAATACTGCAATATATGAAAAATTTAGCAAAATGGTAATTAGGGGTGAGGTTATTTATATACTATTAAAATGCTGATGTTGTTTTATCAGTTATTCAATTACACTGTGTAAGAGACATTTTTAATATAAGGAAGATGGCTAGCCTGCTGGAAATTTTCCAGTATGATGAACCTAGACTGAGTCTGGTATTTTTTTCACTTTTATCATTTATAGTAGTTTGTATTGTTCTGTGTGTGAAATATGCATTGGTACATTATTCCATCTAGTACTTCTGTAGGAATTACAGAAACATATTTTTTATATATGTATCAGCCAGAATTCTACAGATATTGAAGCACATCAGAAGAAACTGAACTAATTTGTCCCTTATGTGACAACTTAGTTACCTCACCTGCACATCCTGAAAGGAGGAACATTCAGGGCTCACATAAAGTTAATACACTAACATAATTACATTTCTTGTTTACTTTGAGATGTGGGTTTGAACTGAATGACAGGACAGGTTGCTGTTTGCACCTTTCTGGGCCCAGAACTTGGTATTTAAACAAGATAAGTGCAAATGCTATTTGCTTGAGCCTCTGGTTGTCTTAGTAGAGTACTGTTGCATTGATAAATCTGGAAGTGGCAAAAGCCATAACTGTGTAGTGTGGGCATTTTGTCATTCTAATACACAAATTTTGAAGTATTGGGTTTTTTTGTTTGATTCGTTTTATTTTAGATTTTGCCACTCTTATTTTATACTTACACTAAGTATTTTAGAAGTCTCATTAATTTGTTTATTAAAAGGAAGGAATATGAACAGTATAAAGGAAAATATACAATATTATTTAAGATACTGCCTAGCTCAAGAAATGAATAGTGATCATTTTTCTAATCAGATGTATGATCATGGAGATTATAATGATATAATGGTGATATGGACATGTGGGTGTAATACCATTTTCTCAGAAGAGGAATAAAATGTCTCTGATCATAAGTTGATTGTAGTATTGGCATTCAAAGATGCAGAGCATAGGAACAATAAAAGTCTGTCTGTGCAAAGCTGTAATACAATTCATATTAATCTACAATGTCTGGTAATAAAACTAAGTAAATTTTTTTGAATGTTCTTTTTCCTTCCAAAAATCTCCACAAAACCCCAAAACCAAAACCCAGAAAGCAAGCTGTTGGAAGTTTTAGAACAGGAGGGAAATGCAGAACAAGATATTTGTTGATCACAGTTCAGATATACCTTTCTGTTAGTGCACAGAGCCTGGCACAACTTTGTTAAATTTAGTGGAGCTGCTCTTAATTTTCACCACTTTGAATGAGAAAATCATATTTGTTTCTAATTACTACAGAGAAATAAATTATGTTTCTTTCTTAAATCTTAGTTTGTTTAAACACTGTACTGTTGCATTTAGCATTAGATTAGGTAGTGTAAGAGTTTGCTGAGAAATTACACAATTGTATTTATACGGAGCTGTACCTGATTCCCACCTCCTGTAGTGTGAGCAGTGGTAAGTGAACTGTTTCTGTGTTGTTCACTCACTCTGTCAGATCGAAACTCAGCTCAATAGCATTAAACTAGCTCCCATTTGAAAGATTTGTCTTACAAAACCCTGAAAACTGTTCTGAACATGCATACATTGATTTTGTTGCTGGAATCTCCTGAGCTTTGATGAAAAGGAGACTCCACATGCAGGTGAAAGAGGGTTTACCTCTTCAATATTAAAAAGAGAAGATTAAGGATTTTTGTTCAGCTAAGGCTGAACTAATCAGTGGCTTGCGAGGGTGGAAGAGTTGGCCTCACGCCTATAGTATGATAATGTTATTTTCTTTAGTTGAACAACAAGTTCAAATTTCTCCAATAGCTGCTTCTGAGTAGCTGTCTACCATTATTCCCATTTGCACAGCTAATTGAATGTCCTGGGGTGCAGGAGTAAAGGTTTTTACTTTAGCCACAGAGAGGGAGGTATTCGTCATGTTCATTGTAGGAAATATGCTTAAATTTTGTCCTGGAAGAGATGCAACTGTTACATCAATTCACAGAAGAACATCTGTATGATACTACTTTAAATTCTGAGCAGTTTAGTATTCATGGAGGAGATAAGGCATTTTTTTTGTAATCAGAAGCTTAGTTCCATTCCATTTAGTTCTATTAAAGCATAAAACAAATGGAGATGAGTGATTTTCACAAACTTTCATGTTTTGCTGTAAAGAAATAAAAAAGTTCATTTAGGTTTATAAGCTGGAGACCTTTCTTTTTTTGCCCTTGCTACAGACATCTTCTGCACTGTACTTGCTGTTATCATGGCACATACAACTATGAATTTTTGTGGAAGAAGGTAGGGTATCCTTAGTTTGCACACCTCACCACTGAGAAGAGAATATCATGAAAATGTAATGCACAACATCCTAGGGAGATCAACAGTTTTTCACCTTCTACTGTCCAATCTGGCTTTCTCTTGTATTCATCTCTGAAAATTCAGGTGGCACAAACATTGCTTGAAATTGTGGCACAGGTAAGGCTTTGGGAGATGTAGAGGGAGAAGGCAGTAATTTTTTAAATGAACTAGCTATGCTGTAAGATATCATAGCATGTTACAAATATATCTAAACTCAAGCCTTATCAGCCATGCTTTTGATCTGTAGTGAGAAATACAATAACAAACCTGAAATGAATACTAGAGAGACAGATAAAGCTAGATAAGAGATTTTCAGAAATTAGATAACATTTATTTTCTGTCATTTATAAGAATCACTTGGTTTGCCTCTTAGGCATATGTTGGTTGCATTCTCACACAGCATGGATCTTCTTCAGCAGATCTGTTCCTCTGCCATCGTTAAACTGAGATCACACTCCAGGAACATATGAAAGACCAAAAAAAAAAAAAACCCCAAACAAAAAAACAACGAGTAGCAGCTTCTTAACCACATCTCATAGTATTTAAACTAACGATGGCTGATCTGGAAAACTAATCGATAGTAATGACTTAGACTTTCTTCAATCTGAACATAGAGCAGAGTGGACAAGAAAAACAAGCTCTGGAATGACTCTTGGGACTAGAGGATTATTTGTCTAACAATGCAATTGTGAATAATCTTCAAATCTTGCTGTAAAAATAATGTGTAAATACTGCTTAGTAAATTTGAGTTAAAACTCAAATGTCTTTAATGGCCACATATATTCTTAAAAGTATTTAGTGCTTTTATTGCCAGAGAAATATTTATTTTACTACAGCATTTCCAATTTGCTTGACCTCAGAGACTTTCAGTAGCACACCTATAGCAATTCTGAATTGAGGAAGTTAAAAGCAGTAACGATGAATTTAAGCCAGTTGCAATTTAAAAGAAAGTTGCTGGTATTTTATAATTACATGATTCTATTGGAATTCATTTCATACTGTAATTCTGTTATAGCAAGAGATGTTACAAGGATAGAAGCTGAACCAATAGCACTTTTTCCTAAGCCAATCCATAATGATGCCTCTTCACCTCTTTGATATGATAAGGAAGTGTTAAATCAAAGTAAATTCTCATTCTGCATCTTGGGACAGAATACTGCTTAAGCCAATTGTTAACATTTCTGAGTGTTTTAGATAGCAAACCATGCATCTCTCCCTGCACATCAGAGAAGATTGTAGCAGTCATCCTGTGCCACCTGCTATCACTTAATTAGTATAATCATCTAATTTTCAGTTGGAAATAATGGCATCATGCACTTTTTAGTAATTGTAACCGTCATAATATATTCCCAATTATGTTACACTAACATTATGTGATTTAGACATTTTAGGAGGGGGTATTTACTTTGCATTTGCATACCAGTCTTTCTGATCTTGACTTCCACCCAGCAACAAAAGGCCATAACCAGTTTTCTGTGGTATTACGGTTATAAAGACATCACTGATTCATATCATAACTTTGCAAATGAGCCTTTGGTAAGTACGATTTAACCTTTAGTGGACAGAGAAAAGAATAAGTAGTAGAAGCAGCAGTTCATTATAGTGCAAAAAGCACCCAGGTTTCAACAAATTTGATCTGATTTGTTAACAAAATCTAATTTTTTTAAAATAAAATGTTGGCGATCACATATGCAAGTTGGATTTTATATACATTCTGTTTGACATTCTCAGTTTAAGGAATAATCTCAGTTGATTAGAACAGGCCTTAATGTTTAAACATTACTATATTGCAGCATTTTTTTCCTCCTGGAGATTACATCACAGCAAATGAATAGGTAATAAATGGGTCAGTTTGGGGCAGCTTCATTTCACTGGATGGTTCTGGGGTATGATGCTTCAAAAACAGAAAGAAAGAGAAAAAGAGAAAGAAATAGGCAATGACACAAAGGGACACAGGCAAACCTGACCCACCATCAGAGCTAACCCTCCCCCATTCCCAGTGATACTGTCTGGCTAAGCAAAGCACTGCCACATATATATCAGGCAAGGTTATTACCACTCTGCTCTGTAAACATGCTATGCCTCCTGGACATCTTCTATTTTTATTTCATTTTTGTGTTATATCTTATATGTAAATCTAGGCTGGCGAGAGTCAGAAGGCATTCATAGCATTGGTCCAAATTCATTCCAGGTGCAGTCCCAGGTCCATTGACTTCAATGAAATTACACCTGGGATGAATTTAGTCTATTATTAACTATAGAGATTACATGTCCAGCTTCCTTAGTATACTAAAATACCCAGAATACATATAAATAATGAAGTATGTAATTACAGTCCTGGTTTTAATTTGTGTTCCTAAATGTGCTGATGCTTTTGCACATGTTTATAGTTATAGCTACGCTATTGTAGTATATTTTTGTTTAGTACAAATATATTTGAGTTTTTCTGTAAAACAGAGATACACACTTAATGTTTACTTTCAAATGTCTCAGTAAGTCTTTCAAAATCCATATGATGGCTGATTCCATAATTACAATATTAAATTATATTGGCCTTAGATAGATGTCATATATATATATATGAACATATGCAGGACATCACAATACTGCCACTTAAAAACATACTGCAAACAATGAGCTTAAGTTTTTATTGATTATATGCTAATCAATAGACAGAAATAGGTGATCTTGTCAGAGATGATAGGAGCCAATAGAACTGTTACCTATCAATATTAAAGATTTCATTAATTTATATGTTTCCTGTTCCAAACGGTACATAATAGGTTGGTTGACAGGGATTTGCTCCTGACCAAACCCCAAAACCAGGCAGTTGTTAAACAGGCTCTTCCTTCATCAGGAGACGTAAAAAACATAAGTATGACTTACCTCTGCATACATCTTCTAATTCTGTTCACTTCCCCTGTATCATTTTGTACATTCCTGCATCTTGCAGTATTACACACTGTGAAGACCTAGTAAGCAAGTTAAAGTCAGATGACGCTAACGAATCCCAGCGCAAATGACTGAATCAATAGGAAACCAGCCACTGCTGTTTAAGTGTATCGATAAATGTACCTTTATTTTCTCTTGAATGGATAAGTGTCGCAGTTAAGAGTCCTATGGATCTCTTAATTGAAAGTTAATTTTAAATCAATAAAGAGAGTCATTTAAATATTGATCAGTCCTTTCTACACGAATTGTTAGCTGATTTTTTTTTTGAAACAACTTTGTTTAAATGCAATCAATAGCCCACAATCAGTGCGTTCCATAAAAAATTGACAGATGTTCCCAAAATGCCTGCTAGGCATAATCTTATCTGTTTACATATGTAGCATAGACATTTCAGTCCTTTTCAAATATACCTAGGTATCTATGGCAAAAAGGTGCTTTCCTTAAATACCAAACTACACTATTAAAACAAATTCTTCCCCTTGTTTTTTATTAAGGTAATTTAAAATTAAAAAGGAAAATTTCTTTGATTTATTTTGATAGCACAAGTAATATCCCTATTATTTTATTAATGCAGGCAGACTGCAGAAAAAGAATGCCCTTGTTTTGCACATAGGGAAAAGAGATATAAGCACGTATTTGAAGCACATGTACTCTGGAATTTGTGTGTCATAATCCATCAGATGCGTTACTATATGCAAAATGATATTTAGCTTTTAACTATATAGATGTTTCTGTGCACAGTGTGTATGCACGTTGAATAGTTATAATTTTTAGCTTTTTTCCTTGGGTATCATCTCTCTTTCTCCATAGCAGCACATAGCCAGACTTTATTTCATTTCAATTTGACAAAGCACACAGTTAAGTTAAAAGGATACAAATTTCATTTCATGAGATTCATTGAGATTAACCTAATAAAATAAACTTAGCTACACATGGCTTTCAACATTTCAGCAAATACAACACTCTTCTAACATACCTTCCCACCGCACTTTCAGTAATTTGCCCGTAGTGGACTGCTACCACCTAGTTTGTCACACCTAGTGATGAAGTGAAACTGTACATTTTGGTACAAGCGATATGAATTTCATTTTTCTCCCGTTCCCTCTAATTAATTATAAAGTCATATTTTGATGTACACAGCTCTGAAGTCCTGAAGTTGTCCTTTATTATTATTTTTCAATTTTAAAATCCAGTGCCTTTTAAAGAAGATTTGTATTTCTAAGTAATTAAGACCTTTTTGAAGTATGAGAGGATAAAGTTAATTATAACAAATCACAAAATTATATATATACAGTTTTGTCAAAAATAAATTTTTATTTTCAGTGATTTCATTTAAATATAAAATAAAATTGATGGACAATTATTTTTACTGGTATTTGACTGTAAAGTATTACCATAATTATATTTCCTTTCTAAGTGACAAACTAAGAATTAAGTCACATAATAAAAACTATGTATGGCACATAGTAATTTAAGGCAGAAAATAATAAACATAAAATTTTTTTTCAAGAGTATTATCTAAGGAGAATAGGGGTTGCTGGGGGAAAAAAATGTCATGCAATATAATTTACTCTATTTTTGCTATTAATACAAATGCTTCCTGCTGTTCTGAAAATCCACTATTTCTTAATCCAGCATTATTGTACTCTTAATGCAACATTTCAAACCCATTTTGTTCCCTTTTCTGTTAGAAAAGCCATATTAAAAGGCAAGATTAAAAAGGAACAGTCAGGTATCATTGGTTCATATGCATATGGGTTCAGCATGTGAGGATGCTGTTTCTGGGATTGGCCTTAAGATGTGACTGATAGATCTTATTTGTCTGATAGAGTTGACCAGGGAAATAGAGCTACAGCTGGTTACTTCATTAGGTCCTCTCATTGATTGAACCCTGCTGAAGTGATGCAGCAGGCTCCTGAGATAACTGCTGGTAATAGAACAAAATGAATTCTTATCACAGAGATTGGAAAGGCCATTAACCCTGGCCTCCAATGCTTTTCAGAGGTCACAGACAGGAAGCCAAGCGGTGACTGGGAAAACTGTTTTCTGTCTAACTACAGGTCATGTTAGAGGGGGTGTGTGACTTTTTTACCCTTCGGCTTCTGTACAGATGAAACTGTTACACTGGCAGATGTTAATAATCAGCTGTAAATAAATATTGGAAGCAGAAGAAGAAAAATGAGAAAGCACAGGAATTTATTTCAATAAATATTTAATGAAAGAGCAATTGTTACTGTGATATTTACTGCCAGTTCTGCTGTAGATTTTTGCCTAATACTTTTCCATATAAATTGAAAAGAGAAATACATAGAGGCACTTAAAAAAGGAAATTTAATATGGTTTTATATAAAAATACCTTTCCTTCCTTCCTTCAAAGATGAGGATTATAATTGCCTGCTGCGTGCCTGCTTGCCTTATTCAGCAAGCCTATCACCAGTTCATCTGTGAATTAGTGCAGGGCAGTGTTTGCCTTTCACCTGGTTGAGAAGGGTATATATCTAAGTAACAGTCCTATAATTTACATTTAATGCAACCTTTCAATTGACCACGAGCCCACAACCTAAGCCCCCATCTCACAGCTGAGGACTTTCCCACATTTGTCAAGTCAGGGCCACTCCAGCATCAGCCAGGAGAAATCATCTATTTAAAGCCTGGAGCTGCACATGACAATTTTCCTACCCCTCTTGAGAAATCCAGTCATGGCAGAGGTAGCTTTGTGTGTTACTTGTTTGATTCTTGCTTTGAGCAGCAGTGTCTTATTATACACATGGATTAAGAAAATATAGCAGGATGCATCTTATAAAATAAAATGGAACATTTTCTCTTTATTACTGACATATATAAGGCAATGCAGATATGTGTTGTAGGTTGTTTTCAGCAGTATGTTGGTGGCTTCTATCCTTGTGATTGTGATTTAATTTCAATGTCTGTGGTCATGTGGTATTCTGTGCTAGAGCCAATCTTTCACAAGGAGCAAGTTCATTTAAATGTAAATGGGGTCCTGTGGATGGAAAAAACTACATACTTCATGTCTTCAGCAACCCACCCAAGCATTTGGTTTGGCCTTCCATGCATAAATAATAACAAGAAGGTATGCTGTCATTGCCTTGCTTGAAACAGCAGAAGTGGTTTGGCACAGCAAAAAACCCAAACACTAAAAAGAGATTGGTTTGGATAAAGTCACAGTTCAGATCCCCATCCTGATTAAACAGTGTTACAAAAAAAAAGAAAAAAAAAAAAAAAAAAGAAAAAAGAAGGAAGAGAGAGGGTGTTAAGGAGTTATTTTGAGGACTTGTGAATTACAGGAACAGATGAAAACCAGCTCAGGCTAAGAACATACCATACCTAAAAATACTCTGAAGTAGCAGAAAACTTGTCATTTTGTTAAGTTGCATGGATTTTTGCTCTTAATTGTTTGTAGCAATTTGCAAGAGTGGGATGAGAATGTGGTATAAGTGGTAACATAATTAGCATTAATTTAGCATACAAATGAAAACCTACATTTTCTAAGTAGTTACCTTCCCTTGCACTAAAACACAGAAATATATTCTATAACTCTAAAGTATGTGTGGCTTCCTTCAGTGTGTTATTAAATATGATAAAATAGAATGCTTTTTCTTTATTACTGATGCATGTAAAGAGATATGAATGACGACACACCTTTTTATAAAAATCTTTGTAGCATATATATTTTCACACTGCTAAACTCATGTGTTGTCTTCTCATAGAAATACTCCAGGTGTATTTCAACAAAACTGAAAAATCTCTTTTATAAATTTCCTTTACCACCAACCAAAATCATAAACAGCTTTTCATCTGCGTGGATGAATAGATATATTTTCAGAATTATTTCATTAAATGCACACTTCTTATTTATCTCATTTATTAAGAATGTTATGTTCTGTTGCATATGTTTCAGGGCATGACACATGGGCATGGAATCTCAGTGTGTGATACCTTTGGTGAAACTCACTTATGAAACATCCAAACTTCCAGTTAGTTGTGCTCTGCACTAGGAACTTAGCAGAATTTTGACTTTGTTCTAGAGCATGTAATAAAGGACTGGTATTTACTGTTTACAGAGATTTCTCAGGAATATTTGATAAGCTTTTATCTTCTTCTTATAAAGTAGCATTAGTTCAGGATGAGCTAGATTTAAGCAGTACAAGATTTGCTATCCAGAGTAAGACACAGGATATTAGTGTTTATGTTACTCAGCTATATTAGGTGTAGCTGTGAATTAAGTAATTTTATCCTGGCAGCTTACAAACCTACAATGTTCATCTGTTGGTCCTTATTCCTTTATTTCATTGAGCTAGTTAAGTAACAATAACCGAAACTGTATGTTTAGTTTTCATAAAGATTCCAGTGAAATAAATGCATTCTAATACATAGTGGCTGAGCTAATGCAGTTTTCTATCTGACATATTATTCACTATTGGGGTATATACATGTTGTGCTGTTTTGCATTATTTGGTTACATTCCATGCAGACTGATTTCCACAGAACCTCTTAAGTCTTTTAGATATGTTTGCTGACAACCCCATATTGTTAGAAGTTTTTAATCAAAAAAAATTGAGTTCAGATACTGTCATGATAATTCAGAGGTAGAGGTGCTTCCAACCTACTTCTCCTATCAGAAATCTTGGCAGCACACATGATATCGGAAAAGCAACGTTATTGGTTGCAATGTGGACAACATGAGATTTTTTTGGTTTAGAATGTGCAAAATTATTTTCCCAAGTGCTTTTTATGATTTACAAGACTTATAAAACTATTGGAGAGACAAGTCCACCTCCTAATTCACTAGTTTGAAGGAACAGACTTGAGAAAGCAGAGCAAATCCTTTTGTGGGCTGTACTAATTATTCACTTGTTGAAGAATTTTGCAAAAGTGGCATAGCATTTGTTATATAGAAAATAATCAAAAGACCACTGATAGGCTGAGATACTGTATTTTAGCAAATATTAGATTTCTTGCATAATGGTAAGCTATGATGGACAAAGAGTATCACCTCACTGATTAATTTTAGGGCAAATTAGAAAGGTCTTTGAATAAGGCCTTCAGAAAGAAGGATTTCTTGGTTAATTTCCATTAAACTGAATTAATATGGTTCTATCAAAACAGCAGTATATCATTTCACAGATATTGTGAAAGTTATGACCTTCCTTAGTTTAGTCATTTTTTTAGTAGAAAATTTAATGGGATCCCCTTTTGGAAGTGATTGACAATCCACTTTAAAATGGGCAAAAAAGCCTTTGCTCAAAAAGGACAAAGGGTAATCTTTCCCCAGAAAGCTGGTCATAGTTTTATTAATACAAATACTTAAATACAAAGAACCAAGGCATTTAGTTCCTGAATTTGTAGTTTGTAAGACAGCATCTTCCTGTAACTTTAATACTGGTCCCCAAATTCTGCAGCAAGATGTCGTGCTAAAGTAGCCAAAGGGGATGGTGGGGGTGGGAGGGGGAAAGCTAGATTATTCACAGGTGCCAAAGATTATGTTTATAGCCAGCTTGCTAGAAAGGAATGAAATCCACTTTGCTTGCAACCATTTTCAGTTTGGGAGGTAATACATGTGAAACTTCTTGAGGTCTAAATATTGAAGCATAAAACAATAAATATGGGTGGAATGACAGAATTAATGATGTTTGGCCCAGGTCAGGAGACAGGGGCCAAGTTCTGAACTGTATCTGTGGCTTCCAAGAGGGTGAGCTGGTGCTGGGTTTAAGTTGGTGTTTCTGGAGACTAAGAATTAGGTATGGCAGTTTCTCCAAAAGCTGACACAAACACAGGCACTACTGTTTTCCTGTTGCATTTAAAATACAGCCCATCATATTTTTCTAGACCCCATAATAACAAATGGAATTTCTGGTTTTGTTTTCTTGCACTTGCAGGCTTTGATAAATGTTACATATTTTTCTGCTGTCCATGTCCAATTTAATCAATAATACAAGTGCTCCCTTGTGGTAGGCGGAACGGTGGCAATAAAGTGAAATTTCCACAGCTTTTACCGATTGAAATTCTCAGAGGGCAAGATTCTTATAAACTTCACTTTGCTTCCTCTGTAATACGTTTAATAGTTCCATTCAGGAAGAAAGTTCGATGTGCTTTCTCATTTTCAAAATGTAGATAGTAAACCAAGCTTTATTCTCTTTCCATCTCTTTAAGAACTTTTAACTTTTTAATGTTCTTTTACCATGAGCGTTAAAAAATGTACAATCTCCAGGATTGCCCTGATGTCCCAGTGTGTCTCTGCATTTGAATATGGGGGAATTAACTGAGGTAAATTTCAGACATTCCCAAGATTTTTGAAACTGGTGTAATTTAGGTCATCTTAAGGCTGTTTGGAATATTTTATTCTATACAGAGGAATAGTTAATGTCCACTTTGAATGAACCAGCTACACTGGCTCTGTGCTACTGGGCGATCTTTTAATTTTAAGGCTTTTCCTCCCAGCCATTTAAACCAACCTTTAGGCATCAATGTGCTGCTGAACCAATGAAAAACAACCTTATCAAAAGCTAAGATCTGGTATTTAGTCCCAGAGTTCATTGTAATAGTTCAGAACTTGTCTTGTGTGCTTCTTGTTATTTTGGTGTCCTCTATTAGAAAGAATTACTGTATCGTCTTCTTCCTTGTACAATGCATCATTTGGGCTCAGCAGTCACTAGTAGGGTTCTACTTCATTCTTCATGACTGATTATTTGTCTTATTAAATTCTCCCCTAACAAAGAAAAGTCTTGAAACACTGGAATTGACAGGGATAGAGGAATGTTCACACTTCTAAGAAGATGTACCACCAGTTCTAGCCTTTATTTATATTATATTATTGTTTCTGTTGCTATTACACTCTTTCAGTGAGAAATAAACAAACAGTAGGAGGAATATTAAATAAGGGGTTTAGGCAAATTAGGTTAGATGAAGAAATGATAAAAAAGATTCAACACAATTCAAATGAAACAGCAGGGTTCTAAATGATACTGTACATCAATAAAAATGTGTACGTTGCTTCACTGTTACTTGGTAGGCCAACCGTTTTCATTTTATGTACCATAAAATTATTGTAACTGCATTTCTGCTTAAGCAAGGGTGGGGACACTTTAAAATGGAACAGGCTGTGTACTGTTTTCTTAATCATAGGAGCCCCAGAATAATTATCAAACAGTCTTTTCCACAGAGTTGATCTATAATTCATCTAAGGAAGAATACATCTTTCCAATAAAAGTTTTTTTTTGTCCTCAATTTTTCAAGGATTTCTTTTTATTATTGTCATTAACCCAATTATCAAATTTCACAACTTCTTCATTTCTCAACTACTTTTTTCATATGCTTGTAGCTGGAGGGAAAAAACATAGGTGGAGACATTCAGTAAAAAGTTTTTTACAAGGCTTACAGTTTTTCTAAGTTACAGCCAAGGGAATTTAATTGGAGGAAGGTTTTTGGAGGGTGGCTTATATTTTTTGACAGTTTGTAATATTTTCAACTCCATAACTCAACAGTCATAAGACTGCATTAAAATTCCTGAGATTTATAATGCAGTCAATTTGAATTATCTGTGAATAGATTACCTGGGTTGTGGCTCAACCAGAGTCCATCTGCTGCCCACACCCCTGGCTGCAGCCCATAGCTGCAGAATACATGACACAAAATAAATATTGCTCTACCAGGCCTGCACTGCTCACTGTGATTTAATGCTGTTCCTTCATTCCATAGGTAGCTATTTACAAGTGAAAGTAAGTGAATTACTTCAAAAGTGAATGTACTAAATGTGTTCTTTTAGTGTAGTTTACTTACGGTTTTGCTTTATTTAAGTAACCCCACCCCTGTAGTACTGTGGATAATTGTGAGTTGATTATAGCACATTTGGGTTGGAGTTTTAGGCTTTCTTTTTGCTTAAGCCTTTAGAAGTGGTTGTGTTATTTTTTCCCCTCTTTCTCTTCTTCTTCTTCTCTTTTCCCCACAACTATGAATTATTTTATTCTGCTTTGTTATCTAGTGAAAGTTCACATTTTTGCATAACTCTGTAAGCTAAGATTATGAGTATAAGCAGGCGTCATAGTACTTTGATTAAAAGTTCCAAAAGCTGACCATCTTTCTGTATATATACATATATATATATATATACATACATATATATATATATATGAACAAAATATTTTTACTTTTTTATGAAGTTCTACTTTGTATTGACTTTGTGAGGTGGCATCCAAAAGCACCATGCTGTATGCATAGATCTTGGAAGCGGCATGAGCTGTGAAATCAATTTGACCTTAGGTATCCTGCCAGGCTGACATCCTCTGAAGATACAGAAATATGTATAGGCTCCCTCTTAGCCATCAGCTAAAACATGGCATTGGTTAGTCTGACAAATTGTGTGCTGCACATGATGGAATGAGTGAGGAATGTCACCCCATTGTCACAGAATTTATTTTTTAAAAATGACTCATAGAAGATTAAAAAAAATCTGGATAAATCAAAGTCATTTACTCATATCTTAAAAAGAACCCAACATTGTATGCTCAGATGCTGTATAAGACTAAAAATATAAGTCTTTAAAGATGCATGGATTAACTATACAGTACGCAGCAGAATTTATTTTATTTTTTTATGAAGGTTCCTAAATTAATCTTGCTGTTATAATAAGCAACTTCATAGGGTGGGTTGTTTTTTTTTTTTTTCTGATTTTGGAAGTTATTTGCTGCTTACTTCACATCATGTTCCACTTTCCAAGTGAAATACTACTATAAATGAGTGGCTATTATAACCCCCAGACCTCAAAGCCCAGCACACATGGTTTTGTGAACACATGATTTGAAATGAGTGGAACTTTCTCAATGTATTTGTAGGTTAGTGTGTATGGAGGATATATGTTTTATGAGGTATATAAAATCTGCTTAAAGGCCAGGTGTTGACCATCTATTTTGTATTGGTAAAAATCCTCTGTGCCTAATGTATGGGGTTTTGCTAATTTCTCGGAGACTGTAGATTCTTGAAACTGCTCAGCTTTCAGTCCATGGGTGCTGAGATAACACTGAGCACTTCTGGATATCAAACACTGTGTGTTCACTTAAGCCCATTTTTCTGTAGTATGACCTCTGAAGGTTTGAACTTCTGTGAATACTCTTACTTAGGCAAAGCTAATCCATGTTAATACAAAGTCTATTACCCCTCCCCCCCCGCCCCCCCCCCCCCCCTTCTTCAGCTTAGTGATGTCTGTGGAGGTAATTTATGCTGAGGTGATCAAAACACCTTGTGTCTAGGAAGAAAACAATAATTTTTATAAATATATCTCATCTGCCCAACTGTAATTGTGTCTCATCTTTACTTTTCGCTTTCCATCACAACGGAAGCTACAGGTTTTTTTGTAATTGCAACATGTGTGAATTGACTACTGTATGTCTGAAAGCACTGTTTGCAAACTCTAATAAGATTATTAAATTTCATCGATATTAGCACAGTTATCTACCTGTATATAGGATAAAAAGAAGACCCTATACACTCACTATGGTACTTGATCACTACAGTTACTGCGCTGTTCCTAAATTCCTAAATTTTATTCCTAAATCCTATTCCTAAATTAGCTAAGCTTGAGTCTAATATGGTAAAGTGAATCAGTAAAATGTTGAACTTCTACATGAGGTTGTATTCACACCACCCCTGTGAACTGCAGCCTCATTTGCGCGGGAAAATCCTTGTGCATTGCCTTACAATCTAGCCTTACACATTTTATGATTTTGTATGTTATAGATAATATTAAAATAACATCTGTAAATATATACTGCTTGTCGATCTTATATGCCTGTACAAGAAAAAAGGGAGGTTAATAATTTTATGTATTACAGCTGGTCTGCTTCTGCCTCTCAGAAAAGCCACTTTCACAATCAAGGACTAATATACACTGTACTACCTTAATTCAGCACCATGTGTGTATACATGGAGATATGGTCTGTAATTACATGGTTACATAGCATTCCTCCCTTGCCTTTCTAAGTTTACAGAATGGAGCTGCATGGGGTTATGGATGAATTGGTATTGTGCAGGGATGGCAGAAACTATCTTTAGAACCTCACTGTGTTTCCTGAGAAATTCAGAAAATGTGTAGTGAAGGAGGCTGGGGATGCTAGGAAGAGAAATAAAGGGGTATGTTTAAGACAACTGAAGAACTTGCTTCCATATCTGTCTCTGCTGGAAAGATCCTATATTTTATCCTAAGCAGGTCACCTTCCCCAGACTTTTGATAGGAGTTCACTGACTGTGTGGGCTTCATTTTCTGAGTGCTTGATTTGAGGCTGTACTATAGTGTTAGGTAAGTGCTGAACACAGCGACAAATGAAAGCAATCAGTGCTGTGCTTTGAGCATATTAAGTGCTATATATTGCTATGTACTTGGAAAAAAATTGGGTCCCATCTGTATCAGACTAGGTTCTCCAAGATAGTAAAATTTTTTAACCTCGATTTCTGTATACCTCCCTTATCTGAAATTACAGAATTGCCTACTCATCTCTTAGGACATAATGAAGATAAATTCATTAATGTTTGTGCAGCAATAAAAAGTCAATAATGAAAAGAATAATTTGGCTTTCAGAATGGGTTGAAAAGATGTAGTAAATAAAACATGTAACCCCATGTTAAATAGTGGAGAAAGCAAAATCCTGAATATCTTTTCACTAATTAAGTATCAATAGTTTTGTGCAGTGAATAAGGCAAGAGGCTTTGCCAGAAGGGAGAGCTTGATCAGTAAATTAAAGACTGTGTCATAAAGGAAGTGTCTTGATATCTTTTTTAAGATATTAAAGTATTTTACTTCTGTGATATTATTAATGGTTCCAAAAACATGGGTTGTTTTTTTGCATCTATAATCCCATAGTTACTTTTCAAAGAAAAACTAAAAAAATTAAATAAATTACCATCTAGTACTGAAAGTAATATGAAACATCAGTGGGTTTGGATTTGCTACACAAGCTCCTTTTAATAGAGGTAATTAACTAAATGAGAGTAGCAGAAGGTTTTTGTCCTCTGTGTGGACAAGCATTGGTGAAGGGTAGAGCAGTAAACCAGAAGAATTATAAGACAAAAAATCAGGGGTTTACTTTTGGGCAGTGGGGGACACCATGTTTTACCCACATTAATTTCCAATCTCTTTGCATACTAATCACTATCTTTACCTATCATTTTCTCTCCACATCCATCCTCCCACTCATTTTATACATTACTTTTCCCACCCCACCAGTATTTCTCATCCACTTCTGCTGCTCATTCTTCGGGTGTCCCTTCTGTATTTTTAGTCAGCTCCTGGCTCCCCTCTCTATCCATCCATGCATGCTTCCATCCCTGCTGACTGCCAGCTTTAATATTCCTGCACAAGCTTCTCAGCATGTCTCAGTGTCTTTGCCTCATTTGCTTAGTAGATTGCAGTGGTTTGCACTTTTGGTCCTATCCAGCTCTGCCTCCTGAAGTCCAGTTTGGTGCTGGAATCTGGTACACTGCTGTTTCTAGTCCTAGCCTCCTGTGTCCTTCCTATTTTTCATTAGATACTAATTGTCACCTCAGTTTCTCCTCCTTTCCCCATCTCCTGGTCTTTCATGTTTTTTTTCCCTCAGACCACGTTCTGCTTACCTCTCCCCAGTTCCTTCTCTAACCCCTCACATCTCTCTTCCGTACTTCTGCTCCTGCCAACTTACTAGCACAGGGGGAACATGCTGCTCCTGCTCTCCTATAGCAATCAGTTCCCAGTGCACTGCACGATGACAGACAGCAGCAAAAGAATAAAAATCAGAAAGAGAAGTTCAGTTTCGCCATATTAAGGATAATATAGTGGCAGTCTGGTTGCACAGGGGAGCTGCCAAGACAATTTGTATTTTGGAAGACCTATTTAAGCTGCAGTTCCTCTGTGAGGATGGCATGCACATTGTTTAGTACACATAGGAACTGGGTGAAGAGGTTTGTGGAGGCTCTGTGGGAGGTGACTGAATATGCACTTTGGTGAGCTCTCAGCACTGTGGGAAGTGTGAGTGTGTTCAGTGATTATGGATTCCTAGGAGAATTTCAGCTCTTCAGTACAAGCGGCTTTTCTGAGCATGGGTAAGTAGAATTTTTCAAAGCTACATTGCTTGGCTGAATTTGGACAGTTTAATCCAATGTGGCACATGCCAGACATCATCCTGTCTGCCAGATTTTGAGTTTGAGTTTAAAATCACTGGAACAGTAAAGATTTACACAACATGTATATATGTATATATACACATGGAAAAATCTATTTGTCCTAATCTTATTCTTAGAAGCCACTGAATCATTTTGGCTGAAATTTCAAAACAAAAAGCATATGATATCCAACCTGCAGCAGAGATTCAGCACAGCCAATTTCAGCCAAGCACTTAAAGTTTACTGAAGTTATAAGCAAATGCAAAGGCATATGTATGGTGGGAAGTCTACATTAAGCTTACAAATGGGTGGCACTATCAACTTTTCAAACACCATTAAGAACAAGTTTTAAGTTCAGGTTTTGTTTAGAAGCTTTCTCTGAAATATTTTCAGTGCTATCAACAGAGCCACCTCACAAAACATTTCATGGTCTTAGCTAAATTGGCTAATTTATTTATATATAATAATAATAAACTGTAGATTTGGGCTTATTAGGCAGTTGTGAGCAGGAAGTCTAAAGGCAAGGGATGTCTTTTGCTTCTGCAGAGATAGAAGTATATTGAAAATTAACAAATATTAATTTGGGGGGGTGGGCGTGGTATGGGAGAAAGAGCATTCAAATTAGACAAACATGTAGGAAAGGTAAAAGTAGTGCAGTATACTGAACAGTGGGAATTGAAAAAGTTAAGGAAAGAGGAGAGGAAAGATGGAGTAAAACATCTAGTATGTTGCACTGGTCTAGTAAAAGGAAAAATGGATACAAATAAAGCCACCCGTGCCATTCTGTTGCCATGATACGAGAAGTTTTACAGCAATACTGGGTACCTGAAATGCTTGACTTGGCCCTGGGAGAACCCCTAGATATAACTGACATTTCTGAATTCAGAAAATCTGTGTATACATTCTACTGTATTTCAGTATTTATGAGTCACCCATGATTATGCTAAGAACCAATTGATATGGCTCATCTTCAGAGTATGCCATGTGTCTCCAACAAACTTGGCAGTTTGCTGAACTAGAGTTTCAAGCCTCAGAGTAATCCATAGCCTAATTCCTGACCTCAAACAATGCAGCAAGAAAAGACTAGCTTTAGGTATTGGAGCACAGCGCTGAAATTGAAAGGATCCTGTAGGCTATTGTGGGTGAAAGGAACAAACATATGTCATGTTATGGCTTATGAATCCCAAACACAGTAAATACTATAATGAGTCAGGAGCATTCCACAAAACTGCTTAATACTTGAATAAGGACACAAAAGTCTGTTACGAAAATTTTCCAGGTTAGGACTGGAGGATGTAAGGGAAGACAGTAACAGAAGGGGATGGGAGACAGCAAGGAGGCAGGAACATATTGCTGGTTTTTACCACTATTGCTAGTTTTGATAAGCAGACTTTTATCCTTTCCTCCTGTCTCAATAACAGAGTTTGACTGTGTGTCATCAGTATATTACATTTTGTATAGTACAGCTACAGCTGAGCCAGGGAACCCAGTTTTTACAGGAGATTTTTAGAAGAATTTCTTGTGGAAATCTCGGTGAATATTCTTACATATCACGCAGCCATTGTGATCTGAGTTGGAGGGGAAGATAAAAGCACTTGTGTTGTCTTTTCAGAAAAACGAAGACCATTTAATGAATGCATATGATAAAGAAACCAAACTTTTGAACTCTTCAGTGACATTTGCAACAAATAAGTTTGTAAAAAATCCATGGAGTGCTATATATGTTATAGAATATTTGTCAGGTAATTGTGGAAAAGAAAGAAGGAAAGAAAAGAGGAAAGAAAGAAAATAAAGAAAAAAAGGAACGAAAGAAAGAAAGAAAGAAAGAAAGAGACAGAAAAAGAAAAAGAAAGAAAAAGAAAAAGAGACAGAAAAAGAAAAAGAAAAAGGAAAAGAAAGAAAAAAATGCAAACCAAGTAATTCTGTAAAGGTTATTTTTAAAAAATTCAGAAAGTGTTTATGTTCAGGGAAAAATTTATTCACTGTAAATAGATCACCTACTTCTGCCTGTGATACTTAACATCAAGAAAGAGGAATATTTAAACTGGAGGGCTTAGTTAGTTACATGACAAGACATAGTACAAGAATTTATTCAGGTCAGAAAAAAGGATTCTTAAAAGTGGGAATAAAGCCAAAGTGATGTTAATAAAACTGAACATACAGGTTGGCTAAGAGGAGAAAATACATGAAGGTACCTAGAAAAGCTAAACAGGAATTCTTAAAGTATCTCAGAAATAGAAAGCCTGCAGAAGAGTCATTAGGTCTGCTAGATCACCAGAGGACAAAGAGTCAATCCAAAATGATCAGGAGATGGCAAAGAAAATAAATTCTTTTACTTTAGTATTCTCAAAAGACAAAGGAGAAATATATGCACTAACAGAAGTCTTTACAGATAATTTCAGAGACATACTGTTAGTGAGCCAAAAAGAGGTGAATAATTCAGAAAGTCTGGAAGGTAAATGTGAAGGATTTTACAGTGTATTTCAGAAAGAAACCCAGAAATTGAGTCACTAAGAAAAGATGTCATTTAAATTACATTTTAAATGAGTTGTTAATTAACATTGTGTATTTCTTAACAAATACACTCTAAAGGATTATTCTGGAAACTGTGAATCAGAGAGCCAATCTCACCACTTACACGATGTATTGGAAATTTAGCTCAAGTAGGAGGTATGAAAAAATGCAAAGAAATCAGATGGTAGAAACATTTGTGTATGAAGGGATGTTGAACACACAGATTGAACAGAACACAAAAGTAAAACAAGCTGAACAAGAACGATAAAAAAAAAAGTGAATAATACTGTGAAGATCCAGTATTTTTCTTTTTTTTCTACAGGCTAGAAATGAGCACCCAGTAAACTGGTGAAGGTCATGAGAAGTCGCTCATTGACTTTCTGAGCTTTGGGTCAGGCTCTTAGGCTTAGGTTCATCCACCTAACTTCCAGCATTTAGCTACAGTGCCAAGGTGAAAAGTCTGCACTCCAAACACCAAATTTAACTCCAAAATACCTCTGTAGTCAGGGAGGAATTAGGCAATTTAGCCTACATAAAACCTGAGTTGTGCCCTGAAGAGATCTGTCTCTCCCTCCATAGAAAGGAAGCCTATAGTAGTGACTGAAATTAGGCAGGGTGTATCCAGCATGTTGAATAAGAATTGGCAACAAGGTTTTATTTTCTTTTCTAAACAACCTTGATGGAAATATATTAGTCTTCAAGTCAGACAATGCTGTGCTCTTCATGCCTTATGCTGATGGGGGAAACAGCATTTTCTATGAACCGTAATGGCAGCCAAAAGAAAAGTACCGATCAGTTGGAAAAGTTAGACTGTTCTCAGTATAGATTCATGCTTCAATGCATTTCTTGAGATGGCCAAGTAAGAAAAGTATCCCTTTTTGCATAATAAATGATTAACTGTACATCTCCAATCACATCTGGAAAACATTGCTGTTTCATTCTGAATAGCTGACATTCTCTGTTAATGGTTTTGTCAGCATATGCTTCTTTTGCTTCTTGCAAAATATTTGATAAAATATTAATGTAGAAATAAACCAACAAAAATGTAAACCACAGATCTTCCTATATTTTGATAAATCAGTATGGCTTAGCATAAGCTTGAGAATATTTTTTCCCCACATTTTACACCATTATCAGGGTAAAACATGCTTCTTTTCCTGATTTACTCTGATACTATAGGAAGGAGGCTAGAAAGCAGACAATCCCAGCCAGCAATGAGAGAGAAAGAAAGCTTGCTCAGCAGTCAGACTGGAAAGGACACCCCACCCCTCTAAACTTCTGGGGAGAACATTCCTTTTCCTACTCCAGCAGCTGGAAGTAGACTGTGGTTAAAAAAAAAAAAAAAAAAAAAAAAAAGTATAAACCCCTAGATTAGGAAATAGTAAAGTGCTGGGCAGGTTAGCTGGTGGTAATGGATCTTTTCTACTTCCAGAAGCTAAGTAACAAAAAGAAGTAGGGTAGGTGAGAGCTGCCTCTCTCCAGCAACCAAAGGGGTGAGGCTGAGCATGGCGAGTGGGGAATACT
Source organism: Falco biarmicus (assembly GCF_023638135.1). Taxonomy (NCBI): domain Eukaryota; kingdom Metazoa; phylum Chordata; class Aves; order Falconiformes; family Falconidae; genus Falco; species Falco biarmicus. Next base: position 38,686,705 of record NC_079290.1, on the reverse strand, counting down.
GGCTGCTGGGTGGAGCGGATGGATAAAATGGCTGTTGAGAAGGAGCCACCATGGCGTGCTCTGCTCAGCCAGCTTTGCAGCCACCCTCCTCTGACACAGTGATATGTTTCAACCAGAAGAAATTAAGCATTAGACTGCTATAAAAATTCAAATGATACACCACAAAACAAAATGGTACAATTTGATACTAACTGCCAGTTAGCACTTTCTGGTCAATATGATGATCATCACTTAATTATAGGCTTGTTTGCAGGAAGTTCAGCCTTCTAACAGCTATAGTTTTAAATATAACACAGTGATTAGAAACAGTTATTAACGGGTTGACGCTGTTATGCCCCTTGAGTCCCTAAAGAAGAAATTAGAAATCCTATTTGAAGATGAAATATGACCACTAGAAGATGAAGTCAAGATCCTGAATGAGTGAGGCATTCTGTTCCTCAGTCATGCTCTGCAAGAACAACCAGAAAATAGATCAGATACTTTCTGGAATATTTGGGTGAATAAATGGCAATCTAGAAGTCAGGGAGAATTCATGAACTAAGTAGCCTAACTAATACAACCCAGAAGTAGACCCACAAGCCCTGCTTTCAGTTAATTCTTTCTTCTCTTGCATATTCCCTGTCTTTTCCTTTGTTTTCTTTTGTTAATTGTTCCTCTTTTCCCTACATTATCTGTCGCCTGTCCATCCCTCCATTAGCCTTTGTTAGTGGTTACTTTCTCATCCTGCCAGTTAATTTCAATAAGCCATTCACTCTACCAGTTGAACCTGGGATATACCTGTACTGAGCACCTATGGGTACCTTGATTCAGCTATTTATTGAACATATTAAATAACAAACTCCAATTATTTTTAAAATATCTCTCTCATTTCATATTTATTTACTTACTACTTTAGTTGATTGATTTATTCTTTCCCCATCTATCCGGCCCTTAGCCACAAACACTTGCTTAATCTTGCTTTCTTTCTCATAACCACAATTACTCACCCACAACTAGTAGATCATCCTTATTTAGGAAATTACTTGCAATTTGGAAAGAGCAAAAGGGATACCAACAACAACAACAAAATACAGGACAAAACCAGGAACTACTGACTGTTGATTGATGTATCAGTGATGTAAAAAAAAACCCCAAACAAAATCAACCCTTGAAAATAATGTTTCTTAAATAGACCTGAAGACAGACTCTCAGTGCTACTCATCAGTAGGGGAGCCTCCCTGATAAAACACAGGGAAAGGTGATTGATATGCCTCCATGCTTATCACAATGCATTTAAATTAGAGGACATTGTTTCAACTTGGCCATATCTTGTTTTAACTATTCAGTATTATATTTAAAAAATATATCAAATATATTATTAGTTTCCCTATACCTTCCCTTGGCTGTGGTGGATGCATTTATTCCTGTATTTGCATCTCAGCAAGTCAGGCTTTTCTAATCTGTGTACAAATATTAATCTAATTTTGCTGCTGGTATCTGCTACTCAGCTTTGGCTGAGGCCTGGATTTTGCAGTTGATATCATCACATATCTTGACTTCATTGGGTTGGGGAAGGTCATAAGGTTTTTCCTTCATAAAAGTGGTATAGAGATGGGGCCTGAGCGTGTAGATTAACATACTAAAGTAGATGACATAGAATATATAATGTACAATATAAACTAATTAACATTACCTCTGAAGCTTAGCTTTTCCATTTTCCTTTATTTTACAGTTTCAGTGCAGACTGCTAACCTTATTTTTGTGTTTAATTCTAAGTCAGTTGTGAGGAAAAAGGTTGATAATGGCTAAACTTAAGACATCTAACATCAAAAGAAATTTTCAGCATTTGGACAAAATAAAACCAGGTGTGAATAAAATATCATATTGCAATAGTAAGTGTTATTAAACCATTGAAGTACATTTGAATCCAGTGTTCTATTCATTTTCAAAGCTGACATTTGTAAATGTATATAGGCAGGACTCTTGTAAATTTAAAACAGAGCATTAGAAGTTGCTCTGGAATCTGTAACACCATCATATTGTATTTTGTTGATACATAATAATTCATAATTTTGTGTCTTTGAGCAGGGGCCATCACATTACACTTCTTTACATATCCTCAATATCTGTCCTAACAAATGGTCTTAAGGATATTTTTTGTAATTCGCTAACTGCTTTTAAGTTAGGGCTGTTGTATTTCCATCTTGTCCCTTTGATAAATGTCACGACAGTGTGAATCTTAGACAGCCTTTTTTTGAAGCCTGTAATTTTGAAGGAGAATGGAAGTTGTATTATCATTTCTGTCTATGAAATTTATTTCTGAAGTGAATGCCATACATATTTCTGAAATGAATGCCAAATGTATTTTCAAGAAGTGAGTGCCATTGAAAGCCAAGGCAGGCAATTTATACCATGCATAATAATGATATTAATTTTTATGGTGTGTATAAGTTACATTTTGATTAGTTTTTTGCATGATTAAAAATTTGCAAAGCCTTTATGGCCCCCAGGAGCCTACCTGTAATAAACAGCTCTCACCTTCCAAACCATAAAACAGGTCTGCAGTACTTGAACATTAGAGCTAATTGCCTTGCTACATCAAAGGGAGCACCACAAGACTGAGAAAAATCACAGAAGGGGGGGTGGGGAGTGGGGGGCAGTTTCACCTCTAAAGGTTATGTGTTTGTGGCTTGGTGGAGCCCTGTAAAGTTATGGCCTCGGAACTGCTGTTTGCGATTAAGTTGATGGGGAAAGTCTATCCCGCAATCTCTCCCTGCTGCTGACACAGAGTCTTTGTTCACATTCAGATTTCTCAAACTGTTGCCAGGGTCAGGCTGAGGTCAGACACCACGATGATGTATAGGAGAACATGTCTGGGAATTTCTCTCACACTTAAAACACATACCAGAAAAACAGGAGAGCACCCTGCAAAAATTGTCTGATGAGACCCAGATGATACTGTAGCTTTTCTTTTAGTACCTTCATAATTTTCTTTCTCTTTGCCTGACACACACACAATGTTTTATTAATGTGTGCCACGATAGCCCTTACAATTTTATGTCCCCTCAAGATAAGGACACTCAGTAGCACTTTGACACTTCATTTTCCAGCCCAGGGGGATTGGGCCAGTAAATCTAGTAAAAGAAGCAATGCGTCCATTCCCAAGGATGAGTGGAAAAGGGATTGCCATCGGCTCTGTGAGGCCACGGGGCCTGACACTGGATATGAGCCTCATATGTGCGCGCTCGGCATTAACACAGCCCGAGCCAGGCATGATCACAGGCTCGCAGCATCCTGAACCATGCTCCCCCGCCACCCTGACAAACACAGCCCTGCTTCCAGCCGCGACAGGGATGCCTACCATGTTTGATTAGCTATCGTTGTGGGAGGGGCAGGGGACTGCAGGGGGGAGCACGCTAAAACAGCACGAGGTGGATTTCCATTCTGATGGAAATTTTTTTTTATATATGCAATTATATTTTAAAGCGGGGACCATCTTTCTCCCTGTGTTGTTCCAAAAGCAGACATGCATGCTTAGTCCTTACCTACTGTATTTCGATGTCAATGTGAAATACATTGATCTGTGGTTGAGATTATTTTTTTTTTGGTTTTGATTTGGTTTCCAAAATTGCAGCTGTGTTTTTCTCTTCCGATTTACAAAAGATTTTGCAGAGAGCTGAGAATTGGATAGGTTCACCACATCGATCTGAGGGTTGTTTGCCTAGGCATACAGTTTCAGTGCATGGCTGGCAAGTAAGGCGCTAAGCAGCAATTTTTTTGTGCTCAGCTGCTACATATGACAGAGGATATTTCATTCGGCTGTCAGAATGTTATTAATAAAACATGGGGTGCGAAGAGGGCTACTATTTCCCCTTTCAATCACTATAGCATTTACAATGAAAATTTTATGCAGTGTGTAATTTTCACTTAATGCTTGACACTTAAAATGTCGGTAGCTGCATTTTGTATGGCTCCTGAAGGGTTAATTGTATCATGTTCCCTGCATAAAAGCTCTGCTTATCAAAAGTGAATAGAAGAGTGTATGCAAATGTGTGTCTGTGACCTTTTGCCTTTCCAGGGTTAATTTATATGGTCATTAAAGATTTTATGAAATCGAGCGGCCTGGTGCTTCGAATCCCATTTTACCTTCACCTCCTAATTTATGTAATTCCTACCTGAACTGGGAAATATGATTTTTATTTTTTTTTTGTGTGTGTGCTGCAATGAAAACAGCATGCTGTGCTGTAGGGAGTTGCAAGTCTGGTTATCTGGCATTACTCAGATTGCTAAAAATTCATTAAAATGTGACATCAGCACAGTAAGAGACAAATGATCACAGGATGAAAAGGAACAGTGGGCCTTTCACGGATTAGTGCTACACAGCCCCAGCATAGAAGCTAACTGCATAAACAGATTAATCCACCAGTAGCAGCATAGCTAAGATTTACCGAATAATTAAATGGGCTTGAGTTACTGTGAAGATTTCCATGTAATCTAGCTGGTGTGAACACGTAAGTGAGGTGTGGGTAATGCTGCTTCCTCAGAAGCCATATACCAAGTTGCATCGTTTATCCTGAATGGCTCCCCCTGGAGACAGAATTTGAGACTTCTCCCGCAAAGCCAGAGGTTTATATTTAATACAGTACCTAATACCTAATACTTACTTACTGCAATTAGCGGGATACTGCTGCACTAATAGGATTTATATTTGAATTCCCCTTTTTTTCTATTTTTTTTTTTTTTTTTTTTTGGCTCCAAGATGCATTTTTACATATGCTTGCTTTTGTTCCAGCCTGCATGGTGTGTGTGTGCATGCGTGTGTTTGTATTTTAGTACAAATAATTTCTAGCCAAAGAATGTGAAATGACAGGCTTTAAATCTGTCATAGTGGTGCAAAGCAGGAACTCTGATGAAGACACGGTCAAAAATTCTGGATAGATTCTGAAATATTGCAAATTTTTTCTTCCCCCCTTCCCCTCTTTCCCCCTGTTTTGCTACCCTCTTTTAGTGCTGTTCTTATTACTTGAAATATCTTTAACGGCTGTTAAGTGGTTGCTGGGTTTCTCCTCTAAGATCTTTTCTGTGCTTATCCACAGAAGAACAAGGTGAAGATACAGAAGGGTCTGCTAAAAGTACATCAGTGGCTGTGGCTGATGATAAAGACTCAAGTGAGAGAGACAATAGTGAAGGCAAAAAATCTAGTAAAGACTCTGGTAAGATGTTAGAATTTTGTTTTCCCCCTTTTTTTAACTTATGAAATGCTCTTTCATTTTAAACTGTCTGGACATTCCCACTACTATTCATTGCATGTGCATTTTGCATGTGATTTCTATCAGTAGCCTCCCATTGACCTATTTTTAATCATAACCATCTGACAGGATAGATGCGGATAAGTTGAAGAATATTACAGGACGACCAGTGAGATTATTTTTTAATCAAATCAGTTTGTGTGCTTGTAATTTTTTAAGCGCCTTTCATTAATCTTAGCTATACTTGTGATTCCTCTGATGGCATATTAATTTTTCATAAGCATAGGATTAGGTACCACTTGAATTTTTTCTTCAATCAGGTTTTGCCCCCCTTTTAACCCCAAAAATGTGGGGTTTTTTGTTATTATTATTTTTTGGTCTTGCTCTCTGATCAGTTACTCCCAAGAATCTGGCCTCTTCCTGGGCATTTATTTGAGGCATTTTGAAAAAAATACACAAAATCCAGTGAAAAAGTTTACAGATGATTCAGCCTAAGAAAGAGGAAATATCATTGAAAACGGATTATGGGTTGGGTAATTTTGATCTCCTGGAATAGACAAAGCCCAGTAATGAAAGCTACTGTCTTTGAAAACAAAACCCCTATGTCATGACATTTACTTGTGCACAAACAAACCCAGGGCCAGCATCTGGTGTAGATACCCAAGGCTTTTTCTGTGTTTGATTTGGCAAATATGTGACTCCATCCATGCTTTTTATGTATGAGATGGAAATCTATGGTCACAATGAATATTACATTGGCTACTTTTGCTGCACGCTATACCTAGTTACATTATGTTGGATTCACTGAAGCAGAAGAAGTGCTGAAACAGGTTGAAGCCTATTAGTTTCAGGTAGTCATATATCTTTTCCTTGTACACCAATGACAGCAGCATACAAAGGAGGGTGTATTCTCTGTAAAGACATATAGTTGTAGAGAAAATATTGTTTTACTTATGAGTTTCTTTACACCCAGATTCTCCCATACTGTAATTTGCCTTCTACATTTTAAACACTTTTGGATTTATTTCCAAAAAAATATTATAGATGGCTGTTTTTATGCCAAATCAATTCAGAAGACTGACCTAAAGATTAAAGCTTCCTAAAGTTTGCTTGTTGATGTGCTAAGGTCAGTACCCATCACAGTTTACAACCTCAGCTGCTCTTCAGTCCTTTTTTTTTTTTTTTGAGATCAAGAGACTGAAGAAAGGCCAATGATGACAAGGATGATGTTGAGCAAGAAACTGTGTTGTGGTTTAAAACATATATCCCCCTCGGCTGGCTCTGATTTGGTAAAAACTGTCTGCAGTGCAGTAAAGCCATGCTCCCAGGCCAACCTAAGTCCTCCTGTGGAGTCTCATCAGGGGCTGTCCTGGACACTCACAGAAAAGGGTGAGAGCCACCTGCAGCCTACATTTCCTACCATACATTCTGCCTAGGGGACACTGTGAACTGCTTCAGGGAGGTTCTCAGACCTCTTTTTTGTTAGGCAGGTCCATTTATAGCTGTTCAAGAAAGAGTATAATATTAAAGCTCCAGAAAAAAAAGAAAAAGTTAAAAAAAAAAAAGGAATCTAGAAAAAAATACTGAAGGGGAATTCTCAAAATTCCATCAGGATTAGCCACTCATAAGGGCCAAGTTTAATTAGGACAAACCTATATCCAGATGCCTACTGGGTGCACTACAGAAAACCATCATAATTGTTCTGCATTCCCGTGCCAGCAATTACAGAAATAACTTTGCAGTAAGATTCATATAAAAACAAGAGCTGAAATACTTGATTGCCTTTGTGCTTTGCAGAAAATAGTTCGTACTATAAATCCTAAATCTTTTAGTAACTTTTATTTTCTTAATCTAAATTAATTCTTCATATGTAACATTCAGACCATCATCTTAATTTTTGCTCAGCTGACAAGTATTTCTAATGACTGCATAACTGCTTATGTATAATTGAATGTTAATTTGGGCTTTCTCATGAATTGAGTGTTGCAAGTCTTGCCAAAGAAATCTCAGGAAAACCAATAAATTAATCACAATACTAACAAGTTAGACAGGAAAGTGGTGTGACCCCTCTTTAGCATAGAATCTATTAGACGAGAAAGGATTAACATGTATTTAGTAACAGCATGTTTGTGTAAGCTGTTGTGCTGTATTGCTTACCTTATCTCAAGGAGTAGAGCTTTCAAAATGAGAGTTGGCAATATGCAAGTTATATTTGTTGAATATTCATTCAGAATAGAAAACCCTACTAATGCCTCATTTATATTGTCATTTAAATCTAGTGCCACTTTAGATTAATTATAATCCAAATTACAGCTCTATGCAGTGCAAGAATTAATATGGAATTTATCCAGATTAATACATTTGCATTGAAAATGTAATATGTCTCTGCCATGGCTAAGGGGAGCACTTTTTAATAAGGTAGTAAACATGAGGAAGGATGGAAATTAACCTTCATTATTGCAATGAAAATTATCCTTTCATTCTACTCTAATTAGAAAGAATACTCTACCAGTATTTATAATTTTAGAATCATTTTGAGGCTGAATAACATCATCTGATCTGTCAGAAGTCTTAAATTATGCAATCTTCATCAAATACATAGATTCATAAATAAGAAAACAGTATTTTGATTATGGCTTTCCCAGGATTTTTTTCTCACTATTATATATATTTTATTAACTTTCTCCTTGTTAGTCACACAAACAATTTTATTTTATTTTGGGGCTTCAAAAATATTACAAAGATGATGAAATCTGAATTGCAGTAAGTAATGTCATCTTTATATTAGCAATCTTACACAAGTTAAATAGTTCTGTAACTGACAGGCAATCATTGATTAGTCTATTTCATGGCACTTATTTATAATTAAACTTAGTTTTTGAGCTAAATGTATTGAAATTACATCATTCATCTGAAATAATGTTGCATATTTTATATTATAAAATTAATTACAGGTTTTTTTCACACTTAGAAAAAAACCCCAACAAATAATGTGTCTCAAGAATAAAAAGTGTGTATTTAAAACATGAATAGCAACTGAATTTAGTCTTTTCCTACAGCTGCCTAGTAAGAATAGCATGCCAGTGGAACATCTAGCTGTGAAAACTGCCACACAGCATGCTTGGGACCATAATATTTTCTCTCCTCTCTCCCTCCTCCTTCAACGCTTTTCCTATAAGGCTGTAAGGTTGTTCAGCCTCCCTACAGAAAGCTCCCTTAAAGCAGTGAACTCAACACAGAAAGAAGAAAGCTGATACAGCAAGATGAGGCACTGAGTTGTAATAGCTGGACCACTGTGTGAGGAGCTGATCTCCTTTGGTTTTGGCATGTAGACTCTGGCTTGGGGGGCTCAGTCCTCACCACGTGCAGGGGCGACTGGTGTCCCCATGCCAGAGGGAAGAATCAAGCCCCTCCTTTTTTTGCAAGTCTTATCATAAGTCACAGACTCGGTTACTTTACTACAGGCCGAATGTAACTTTGGTCACTTAAGAAGTAACAGTGCTTGGGGTTGAATGAAACCAGAGCAACAACAACAACAAAAACAACAAAGCCTTTGTAAATTTCAACAGTTTATATAAATATCATAGGAAACTCAGTAAAAAGCTGTGCTTTGTTACGCATTTATTGACCCCAGCACAGTGTTTTATAACTCTAGGGTTTTATTATATTAACCGCAAAAGAAAATTTAACCACCCCCACCCCCCCACCCCCCCGCCTTGTTTTTATAGAAACAAGAACTATGTGTTTCATGATTATTATAGGCCCTTTGAAGTAATTAAGTTATTCCATCCTGTGGTGGAAGATGATGTGTGCTATTAACCTTGTGTGTGCCCAGGCACACACAGAGTGCACTCCAAGCTAAATTTCACTAGCAGTTAAATACCACTGCCAAGACACAGTTAAACACCTTTTCACAACAGAATTTTGGAGCAGGATTTGGATCCTGATTTCTGTAAGAACAATCTAACAGGATGAGGGGAAGAGAAGGTGGAAATGTTTTATTTTGGTTTTTAAAATCAGCTATAACTGCCCATCTACACCAGCTTGTATTCAGAAGAGATTCTTGCCCATTTGCCTTTAAAAAGGGATATTTTAAAAGTGACATATGATAAAGGTAAGAAACAGTAGTCAACTGTTAGACATTTTTGACAGTTGGAAATGAAAAGAGGTTAATAATTTGAACCCATCCTTCTAAAACCTGAGAAGCAGCCTTTCTCTGTTAATATGGTATGTCACTTTTTTACTTTTCAGAATTCTCACAGTTAAGACATTTAAATAATAATGGTTTATTGCCAAACAAATATAAGTAGGCCAGGAAGTACTGTATTATCATAAACTAAAGTAAGTAATAAAATGGGGCCTTATGTGATGGCACCTTGTACATTTTGCCTTTAAGCATCACTAGTCCTTCAGGTTGTTGCCTCAGCACTGACTGAGCAATCTAAATGAGGCCTTCAGGATCAGTTCCCGAGAGTGTAAAAATTCAGTGGGGTCCAAAAAGCAGCTTGTTCGGGTATTAAACCAATGTTGACAAATTGGTCATTAATAGTAGGGTATGGCAGAGAGAGATGTTAATTTGAGCAAGAACATGCAAAAATTACTTGCCTAAATTACACCAAAAGAAATAATCAGTAATTTAGGAATGAAAAACAATGTTTGGGGATATCACCATTAATGTATGTCATATTTTTTTTTTTAATGCCTTTCAGAAAATGTCCCTGTATGATTCAGTTTTCAATTGTTTATTATTGTACCATGAGGATTTGGTGTTTACCTTGAAAATTGTTCTCTTATTTTACTTCTCTTTTAAGTTGCTCTCGTAATATCAAATATTGGGCAAAGTCTATATAATAATAACAATAATAGTAATACTACTACTGATAATAATGTTCTTGGTTTTGTCTACATAAAAATTTAGGTATTTTCTTTGTCCATGTTTACTTTGTTCCCAAAACATCCATGACCTTATTTTTAAATTAATCCTAGGTTATTGTGCAATGAGGTGCAATTTGTTCATTTATATGAACCTTATGTGGATTGAAAAAAATCAAGATAAATCTTCATGCACAGCATACAATCAGATTACCCCTGGACTATATATTTATGTTGGGTCTGATAGCAATCAATGGTTTAGCTTCATTGCATTTCAAGATGTATTTGCACCCAGTGTCCAGTGATAGTGTCCTCACCCTGGAAATAATTTAGTTGCAAATTGACTGGAAGATGGTGAAAATTGAAAGTTAAAATTAGAAATACTCATAATAAACAGCAGAAAAAAGGTCAGATGATGCCGCACTATGATGAGATTGGAATGGTTGGTAAATGAGGTTTTGTGTTTGTCGTGAGATGTATGTGACATGCCTACCCAATGCTCTTGTAATATCCAGCCTAGCAGAAGAGATTATCTGGCAAATTGACGCTGGAAAGAATTTTCTGATGGACTGGGAAATGAGAATTGCACTCTTTTCTTTGATGTGTGCAAGACTGGGCTGCATTGCACAGCTAGTTCAGGCATAATATTAAATATAGTATTTAATACTTAATAGTAGAACTATCTATAGAAAACAATTATATTCTGGTTTTGATCACAAATGGCAGACTATAAAAATTCACAGTGTAAACATCTAAGGCAATCCCAAATGACTGATCTTTGTATATAATTAATATTAAGTTAGCTCTGAAATCCTATTCTCCACAGTATTTCTTTTAAAGCTTCACTATATTCAGCTTCAAAATTGTAACTAGGCAGGAGTTATCAAAACAGCACAATAATCATACTGCTCAGACAGTTTAGAAAAGAGAGAGGGTAATTAAACAGCAGCAAATTAATTATTTTGGAAAACAGGATTTTAAAGCAAAAGCTGATTTGTTTTAATATAATACACAAATTCATACTGAGCTGCACAGTATTGATTAATCTTTAAAGGCAACCTAAGGTTATCTCAACAGTAGAGTCCATTTTTAAATGTGTTTATAGTCCCCATCAAGGATAAAAGTGTATTTTCACCTTTGTGCTTACCAGAGTTGTTTTATTTAAATATACTTTTTCCCATAACTTAAAAAAAACCCCTAAAAACTCCTTAAAGACAATATAAACATTTGGAATCAGACCCTCTTTGTAAACCAGGATATTTTAAAGTTTGAAATATGTTCTTTAAAATTATGTTTTTTAACAGGAATAGTCACACCAGAGAAGGAACCAAAAGTGAACACTGTGGTAGGGGCACAACAGCTTCTTCTATCAAAAGAAGAGGATGGTGCAACTAAAAAATCAAAGCCTCCAGAGGACAATAAATTTTGTCATGAGCAGGTAAAAGAAAATGTAACAATTTAATTGCATTCTAGAACTCTTTCAAATAACTCAAGAATGAAACAGAGATGATATGCTGTTAAAACAGCAATATCAGCAAGTTATAAAAAGCATACTAACTAATAGCCCGCATCTTAATTTGATTTTTTTTCAGTTCTATCAATGTCCTTATTGTAACTACAATAGCAGGGACCCAAATCGTATCCAGATGCATGTCCTGTCACAGCATTCAATGCAACCCGTTATCTGCTGCCCCCTCTGCCAGGATGTCCTCAGCAACAAAATGCATCTCCAGCTTCATTTGACCCATTTGCACAGTGTGTCTCCTGACTGTGTGGAGAAACTGCTCATGACAGTAAGTGTTCCAAATACTGATGTGCATACTACAGAAATGTATTTGGGTCTCTGGGTAACGTATTTGTTGTGACATAGTATTCAGGTAGCCTGAAGAGGGAAGTAGTTCAGGAGTCTTAGATTCTGTTGCCACCTCGTCCAGTGACTGATGCCTCTTGGGGAAATGACTGAAGGTGGATTTCAAAGATGCTGAAAACGTGCAGTTCCTCATTGATGTTAACCTTGGAAAAATCAAGCCTGTCCATGTCTCTAAGTGTACACCTATAAATTTGATCTAATAATATCCAGGTCCCAGAGGTGTTGCGACTTCTGTTTGCAAAATAATAGGAATTCCCTGTAGAATGTAGTTCCCAAATGTAAACAGATTCCTGTGTATAGCTGGGCTGTACTTGCATTATATTACATGAAATTCACTATAAAATATCAATAGTGATGCTTATTGGAGAACGTGGTTATCTTATAGTGAATGTTCTGTTTCTTACATAAAAGATCCTTTAGGTTTTTTGTAAATGAATGTGCATATGAAACAGAAAGGCAAGTTCAAGAATAGGTAGCAACCCAGTTACGTCTGTTCTTTATGATATGGAATATCTGATTTTAAGTACCTAACCTGGATCAGACAGGGACATTAACTAGCCTCCCCATGATCAAGATGAATGCTATAACCAGCAAACTCTATTTGGAGGATGAATTCCATTCCAACCTCACTATGAGAATCCTGTTCTTCACTGCAAAATTGTACAAACCATGTCAAAACAATAAACTTCTGTGAAAAATAATGACTTGGCACCTTGTAAAACAATGTCAGTAAAGACACAGCCAGGTTTAAAACATATTTATTATTACAGCATAGATTCAGTTAGAAAAGAGACCTCCCAAGAGACCCTAATTCTGGTTGTCTTGGCTTTTTAGAAGGAAATGCATTTGGAAATCTCATGGATCCACCTCCTTAAGGATTTATTTCTGTATCCACAGATGACTCCTTTATATGGTTGTGGTTGTAGGCCTACCACCTCATTCTCAAGTAAAGTGGCAAAAAAAGGAAAAAAAAAAAAAAAGAACTGAAAGAGCTCTTGACTAAAGGTCTGGGTAGGGTGCCTTGTGCCTAGTGCTGATAAGCAAATACAGAATTGTGTATTCTTCTTTTCCTTTCCTTGGTTTTCTACTAACTATAGCTCTGACAGACTATGTAGCTGTGGCCCACCACAAGGAAAATGCAGTAGACATTTAATTTTCCTAGACCCTTTTAGGAAACTGGGAACATGTGGACCCCACCCCACTCCATGCTAAGCACTTTTAGCTTTCTTCTCAAGTTCTCCATGATTCCCTCTGTGCTGTATCTCCTCTCCTCTCCTTTCCTCTCCAGGTGCTGGGGAATTGTCTCACTGTTTCTGAGAGGAAAAAAATGTTTGTTGGCAGAGAAAGAGATTGCACAACATAATTGTCTAAATTGCGCATCTAAATTATCCTAATTTCTAGCAGTAATATACTCTCTCTATAGCTGAACTCCATGGTGATATACCATGACGATACACCATCTATAGCATATTTTTCTTCTGTGGGACACTTAGAGTTAACTACATCTTTTTTTTTTTTAAAGTTCTTCCCTCCCAAATAAACTCAAAGTCACTAGTCCTCTGAGAGGATGCTATTAATGGCATGTTTAAATTACAAATAAACTAAGCCCTGAGCTTTTAAAAATATGTCTAGAGTATTTTTTCCAATAGGCAATTAGTATACATACATGCATACATACGTACATACAAATATACGTATATAAAATTCCTGTGTATCCTAATAAAGGTTTAAAATAATTTCTTAAACTGTTAAAGAGGAAGAAAAGGTGTTTCTACTTATAGTTATTAATGTATGTAACTTCCATTATTATAGAAATTTACCACTCAGAAATCTCTGCTATGGATATTCATGTTACCTCTGTATGAAGCAAGGAAGTAAAATCCTTAATGTTAGAGATGAGGAGCTGCAGTACAGTCTGAAATTATTTACCCAAGGCCTTTTAGACAGAATCTGGCATTGCCATTTGAACCCAGTCCTGCTAAGTCTTAGTATGAGCACCTAGAAAATCCTTTATTCAGATATGGTATGTTTTAAAGTTCTAAGGAAAAGGAAAATGAAGTGTAGAGCAAATATTCATGTCAACTTAACTAAACTGAGTACTATCAGACACCTATAAGAGTACATCCTTCAAAGATTTCTGTCTATAATTTGAAAACATAACACAATAGGTAAAGCAGTCTGAAGAAGATACATAAGCAATTTAAGACAAGAAAGAGAACAATCTTATTTTAAATGGAAAAAAGTTGCTATTTCTATACGGAAATAAAATTATAATGTTCTTTCAAAGATCATAGAAGGCCCAGCATTTGTTTAAAAACCAATACAGGTGAAGCAAAGTGGGAATGCCCTCAGTCAAGGACTGACTGGTGACCATATTTCAACATGATCTCTGTCTTTGGGGGATGTCCGAGAAAAATTCTCCTGACAAATCTGACCACCTGACATAGCCAGCAAAATCTTCTTTGTGGTGACATTGAGACCAATGAAATATTGAGTGTATGTAGTTCTATAGCATCACCTTATTGTGGATTATTTTGAGTTGATTCTCCACCAAGGGGCATTTAATGGTCTGGATTTGTGGTCTGTCAGAAACCATTGTCAAGGACTGAATCAAGATCTTGGTTTAGTACTGGCAGTCTTTAGTCCAGATATGGTGGATCTTCTGAATTATAATTTCATACTGTTGTATAGTATTGAATAGTATGACTTTTCCTGTAATAATACTGTGTTCTTCATTTTCAAAGGTTCCTGTACCAGATATCATGATGCCCAATAGTATGCTATTGCCAGCAGCTGCTTCAGAGAAATCTGAACGTGACACACCTGCAACTATTACAGCTGAGGGATCTGGGAAATATCCAGGTATGCAATAAAAAGCTCAGACATGTAAAAGCTCTGTACGGGCAATTTAGAAATAAAGTACCCATTTCTTTCTTAGTAAATTGAATCCTCTTTAGCTTGCATATAGCCACAGAGAGAAAAAAAGAAAGATAACAAGGGGTCTGAATTTGGCTGAATGCACCCATGCAGAGCCACTAAGATGCATGAGTATGCCAGACTGTTTGCTTTTGGTAGAGGTAAAATTAAACAGTAGTGCCTAGCCACTTTGAAGATAAGACCCTCCTTATTTAACCAGCAAATAAGACCCAGTCCTAAAAGACAGTGGCACTTTCACCAACATTGATGGGAAATGTTAGGCAAATGATTCTGCCTGCGTTTCCAATAGTAGTCTTCTTATCCTGGATGCTTACTGTATTCTGTGCTGGGAAGCTGCTTTGCTACGTCTCACAGCATGATCCTCCCTCTCTCCTCAGACTGTTTTCCTCCTCCTTTCTAATCATCTCTCCTGTCTATTGTCCCCATTCCTACTCCCTTTCTCTCTCCTACTGTTTATTTCCTTTTCTTGTTTGGTGCTCCCATTGTACCAATAAACTCCTACCTTATGACAAATACAAGCCCTATGCCATTCCTGGGACAACTGCCACAGCCAGGCTGATCATTGTGTTTGGGTTTTATCACTTTTTTTTTTTTTTAACCTCCTGTTGGTCCTGTCTGCTTTATTGTGTGGAGCAGGGATGGGTTGCTATATTTTTCTAGGCCAAAATGTGGCATACCGGGTGCCTCTCTCGATTTGTGATGAAAAAAAAATAATTAATACTATATACTATTTTTTTCTACTTGAATAAAAGACACTTCACTTCCTTTAACTAGGTGAAAGTCCTGTGGATGAGAAAAGCACCCCTGGGACTGATGAATCAAAAACTGGAATGGAAATTAAGAGCGAGGAACAGAAGCCACCTAAGGAATCTACTGAAACACCAGATTGGAATAAGAGCAGCAGTAAAGATATAAAAACCACTGACTCAATGACAGATCAGCTAAATGAACAGCAGAAGAAGCAACAGCTCTCTGTTTCTGACCGCCATGTCTATAAGTACCGTTGTAACCATTGTAGCTTGGCTTTTAAGACTATGCAGAAGCTTCAGATACATTCCCAGTATCATGCTATTCGGGCAGCTACCATGTGTAGTCTTTGCCAACGTAGCTTCCGTACATTCCAGGCTTTAAAAAAACACTTGGAAGCAGGCCACCCTGAACTCAATGAAGCTGAACTTCAGCAGCTGTGTGCATCTTTACCTGTCAATGGTGAACTCTGGGCAGAAAATGAAAGTATGGCACAAGATGATCATGCACTAGAACAGGAAATAGAAAGAGATTATGAGATGGACCAGGAAGGTAAAGCAAGTCCTGTAGGAAGTGATAGTAGCTCTATTCCAGATGATATGAGCTCAGAACCAAAGCGGACCTTACCTTTTAGAAAAGGGCCAAATTTTACTATGGAAAAATTTCTAGATCCATCTCGCCCGTATAAGTGTACAGTGTGTAAAGAGTCTTTCACCCAAAAGAACATTCTCTTGGTCCACTATAACTCAGTGTCCCATCTACATAAACTCAAAAAGGTTCTGCAGGAAGCATCAAGTCCTGTCCCTCAAGATACAAACAGCAGCACTGACAACAAACCCTACAAATGCAGCATTTGTAATGTTGCGTATAGCCAAAGTTCTACATTGGAAATCCATATGAGATCTGTGCTTCATCAGACAAAGGCAAGGGCTGCAAAATTAGAACCAAGTGGTAATATAAGTAGCGGAAATAGTGTAGCAGGGAATGTTAATAGCCCCAGCCAAGGAATGCTAGAATCTATGAGCTTACCAGCAGTTAACAGCAAAGAAACACATTTAGATGCCAAAGAATTAAATAAAAAGCAAGCTTCTGAATTAATTTCTGCTCAGCCTACACATCACCCACCCCAGTCACCAGCACAACTTCAAATGCAACTACAGCATGAACTGCAGCAGCAAGCTGCGTTCTTTCAACCCCAGTTTCTAAACCCAGCTTTTTTGCCTCACTTTCCAATGACACCAGAAGCACTGCTGCAGTTTCAACAGCCTCAGTTCCTTTTCCCATTCTATATACCTGGGACAGAATTTAGCTTAAGCCCAGATCTGGGTTTGCCTGGGTCTGCCACATTTGGTATGCCCGGAATGGCTGGTATGACAGGATCACTGCTAGAAGATTTGAAGCAGCAGATACAAACTCAGCACCATGTTGGACAAACACAGCTACAGATACTGCAGCAACAAGCACAACAGTATCAATCCACCCAACCTCAACTTCAGTCCCAAAAACAGCAGCAGCAAAGTAGCAAGCTGATGAAAGCAGAGCAGAATACCTTAGTAAGTACAGACTGCCAGCTGATAAAGGATATGCCATCATATAAGGAGTCAGAAGAAATTTCTGAGAAGCAAGAGAAGCCAAAGCAAGAATTTACTAATGAGAATGAAGGACTAAAAGAAAACAAAGATATGAAGAAGCCAAAATCCTCAGAACCAGCCATCCCACCACCCAGAATAGCTTCTGGGGCAAGGGGGAATGCAGCCAAGGCTTTGCTGGAGAACTTTGGGTTTGAGTTAGTTATCCAGTACAATGAGAACAGACAAAAAGTGCAGAAAAAAAGCAAGACTGGTGAAGGTGAGAACACAGACAAACTGGAATGTGGAACCTGCAGTAAGCTCTTTTCCAATGTTCTTATCCTGAAAAGTCATCAAGAACATGTGCATGGACAGTTTTTTCCATATGGAGCTTTAGAAAAGTTTGCCCGACAGTACAGGGAGGCGTATGACAAGCTTTACCCAATTTCTCCATCTTCCCCAGAAACACCACCACCTCCACCACCACCTCCTCCACCACCACCGCCTCCTCCTCCTCCAACTTCTCAGCCTTCTTCATCTGGGGCTGGAAAAATTCAAAACACAACTCCCACTCCTTTACAAGCTCCACCACCCACACCACCACCGCCACCTCCTCCACCACCACCACCTCCTCCTCCACCACCGCCACCATCAGCCCCACCTCAAGTCCAGCTTCCCGTTTCACTTGATCTCCCACTTTTTCCTCCAATTATGATGCAGCCAGTGCAGCATCCTGCATTGCCTCCTCAGCTTGCCCTCCAGTTGCCACCAATGGATACTTTATCTGCAGATCTTACCCAGCTTTGTCAGCAGCAGCTGGGATTAGATCCCAATTTCCTGCGGCACTCTCAGTTCAAGCGCCCACGTACAAGAATCACAGATGACCAGTTAAAAATCTTGCGGGCCTATTTTGATATTAACAATTCTCCAAGTGAAGAGCAGATCCAAGAAATGGCTGAGAAATCTGGTCTTTCACAGAAAGTTATCAAGCACTGGTTTCGTAATACACTGTTTAAAGAACGACAGAGAAATAAAGATTCTCCATATAACTTCAGCAACCCTCCTATAACAGTATTGGAAGATATCAGAATAGATCCTCAACCTTCAGCTGTAGAACCTTACAAGTCTGATGCATCTTTCAGCAAGAGATCATCTAGGACTCGATTTACTGACTACCAGCTTCGTGTCCTCCAAGACTTCTTTGACACAAATGCTTATCCAAAGGATGATGAAATTGAACAACTTTCAACTGTACTTAACCTACCTACTCGAGTTATTGTCGTATGGTTCCAAAATGCACGACAAAAAGCTCGCAAAAGTTATGAAAATCAAGCTGAAACTAAAGACAATGAGAAAAGGGAGCTGACGAATGAGCGTTACATCAGAACTAGTAACATGCAATATCAGTGCAAAAAGTGCAGTGTGGTTTTCCCCAGAATATTTGATTTGATTACACATCAGAAAAAGCAGTGTTATAAAGATGAAGATGATGATGCTCAAGATGAAAGCCAAACTGAAGATTCTATGGATGCCTCTGATCAAACAGTGTATAAGAACTGCACAGTTTCTGGCCAAAATGACTCATCAAAAAGCCTGGCAGTCACAGCAGCAAGCTCTGGCTCTGGTTCTAGCACTCCTTTGATTCCATCACCCAAACCAGAACCTGAGAAGGCTTCTCCTAAACCAGAGTCCACAGAAAAACCAAAACAAAATGAAACCATCTCTAAGCAAACTGATACAACTTCCCAAAGCACCAAACCAGTACAGTCTACTCCAGTAACCTCTTCGGACCCTCAGCCCCCAGCTTCTCAACCACAGCAACAAAAACAATCACAGATAGTAGGGAGACCTCCTTCTGCATCACAAACCACGCCTGTTCCTTCCAGTCCTTTACCAATTTCAATGACTTCTCTACAGAACAGTCTACCTCCTCAGTTATTACAGTACCAATGTGATCAGTGTACAGTTGCCTTTCCAACTCTAGAGCTTTGGCAAGAGCACCAGCACATGCATTTTCTAGCAGCCCAAAACCAATTTCTTCACTCACAGTTTTTAGAAAGACCAATGGATATGCCCTATATGATATTTGATCCAAATAATCCTTTGATGACTGGACAGTTACTTAATAGTTCTCTTGCTCAGATGCCACCACAATCTGGCTCATCACATACAGCACACCCTGCTACAGTTTCTGGTTCCCTGAAACGAAAACTAGATGATAAAGAAGACAATAATTGTAGTGAGAAAGAGGGAGGAAACAGTGGAGAAGATCAACATCGTGATAAGCGTTTAAGAACTACAATTACTCCAGAGCAGCTGGAAATACTCTATGAAAAATACTTACTAGATTCCAACCCCACCAGAAAGATGTTAGATCACATTGCACGTGAAGTGGGACTGAAAAAGAGAGTTGTACAAGTCTGGTTTCAGAACACAAGAGCCCGAGAAAGAAAGGGACAATTCCGGGCAGTTGGTCCAGCCCAATCCCATAAAAGGTGTCCTTTTTGTCGAGCTCTCTTTAAAGCAAAATCAGCTTTAGAAAGTCACATTCGCTCTCGACATTGGAATGAAGGGAAACAGGCTGGTTATAGTTTGCCTCCGAGTCCTTTGATATCAGCTGAAGATGGAGGAGAAAGTCCACAAAAGTACATATTTTTTGATTACCCATCACTGTCATTAGCAAAAACTGAATTATCAAGTGAAAATGAATTAGCCTCCACTGTATCAACCCCTGTTAGCAAAACTGCAGAAATGTCACCGAAGAACCTCTTAAGTCCTTCTTCTTTTAAAGCAGAGTCTAGTGAGGATATAGAAACTTTGAATGCCCCTCCTGCTGACTCTGGGTATGATCAAAACAAGACTGACTTCGATGAGACTTCATCAATTAATACAGCAATTAGTGATGCCACAACAGGGGATGAGGGGAACAATGAAATGGAAACCACAACTGGCAGTTCAGGGGATGCAAAACCTGCATCACCTCCCAAAGAACCAAAACCACTTGTGAATGACACACTATCAAAAACTGCAACTACACCTACAAATGAGAACACTGATGATAAATTTCTCTTTTCCCTAACAAGCCCCTCAATACATTTCAGTGAAAAAGATGGTGATCACGACCAAAGTTACTACATTACTGATGACCCTGATGATAATGCCGACCGCAGTGAAACTTCAAGCATAGCTGATCCAAGTTCACCTAACCCGTTTGGAGCTAGCAATCCCTTTAAATCCAAAAACAGTGATCGTCCAGGCCACAAACGTTTCCGAACACAAATGAGTAACCTTCAGCTTAAAGTTCTTAAGGCTTGCTTTAGTGACTACCGGACTCCAACAATGCAGGAATGTGAAATGCTAGGGAATGAGATTGGCCTGCCCAAACGTGTGGTCCAGGTTTGGTTTCAGAACGCCCGGGCTAAAGAAAAGAAATTCAAAATTAACATAGGGAAGCCATTCATGATAAATCAGACTGGACCTGATGGGACAAAGCCAGAATGTTCTCTATGTGGCGTGAAATACTCCGCGCGTTTGTCCATTAGAGATCATATCTTTTCCAAACAACATATTACAAAAGTGAGAGAAACTGTGGGAAGTCAGTTAGATCGGGAGAAAGATTATTTAGCTCCTACAACGGTTAGACAGCTGATGGCACAGCAAGAATTGGATCGCATAAAGAAGGCTACTGATGTGCTAGGATTAACAGTACAGCAGCCAGGTATGATGGACAGCAGTTCTCTTCATGGTATCAGTTTGCCAGCAGCTTATCCAGGACTCCCTGGCCTTCCTCCTGTTCTTCTGCCTGGAATGAATGGTCCATCCTCCTTACCTGGATTTCCACAAAGTTCAAACAGTAAGTCTATAAGGGGATGATTTTCTCATGTTATTAATTTGCTTATCTTGCATAGTCACCATCCCCTTCTAAACCACAGCATATTATGCACTTATATCGTGCTTGTGAGACAAGTGTGGGTATCTAAAAAGTACTGCTGTGAGGTATACTGAGTACAATTCTTGATCGTTGCTGTAGCCTGGATGATATCTCTGATTTAGCAAGAAAAAAAAAACCTCCAAAAATTTAATTGAAATCTAATTGACAGAAATTATTTAGTCCATATTAGGCTTCTGTGAGAAAGCAATATAACAATAGCGTAGTAATTTGAAGTAACATCTGATGAAACACAAAATAGCAATTCCCACATTATTGGCTCATCAGGCATTTGGTCCACCCCTTAGACCAGTCCAACCTGTTGCTTAATTCAGAATAAATATTTAAAATAAAATGCTGCCCAAGACCCTCTATCATATTTCTAAATAATTGCCTGCTAAGATAAGAAGGTTTTTGTTGAAGTGATTTGTAATGGCAGTTTCACTGTGATCCAAATTCCAAGAGCTGCTGAATATCTCCTGCCACTAGTTTGTAAAGTCATTGAAGACATGTACCATTTCATTTGGGCTTGCACTTTTAACTGAACACATACCTCTGTTTTACTGACTGTTTTGACTCTGGTTTGACTCTTTTTTGCTCACATTGGAAAACACTTCCTTCTCGCAGTAAGTTTCACTGACGTTAGAGAATCAAGTTTTTTGCAGAGTGATTTGTCTAGTCCTCAAAGAATGAACCTAATTTATTTTCTTGTATTAGGCTCCAGTTTTGCAGTCAGAGTTCACTGTGAGTGCAGCCTTTCAGACTGAAGCTCTCCCATTCATCTTCTAACTTTGCACATTCATATCAAATATGTGCACAGCAGAGTTAGGGAGCTGGTTAAGACCCCTCACATCATTTTATCCCATAATTCCACTTGCTGTTGATCTCTAAACTTTGATTTAGAAAGCAACTTAGTTTGGCAAGTAAGGTACTCGCCAACACTTAATCACCAGTGTTGCTAGACATACTAAGACCGTAGCAATGTCTTCTCTTGTAGCCAGCTCTGCTTTGATTGATGATGATCATGTTATTGTTTCCTTAAGTGGTGGTCAAAGCATCTTGTTTTTCTCTTCATTGGATCAGAATGGCTTTCCTTCCACAATGGAGTCTCTGGCTGAGTGCCCTCTGGCTTTTGTCAAACAATTATTGGCACAGAGAGTGCATATAAAGGAAATATAAAGTTGCTGTATTTCCTTCTTAATGGCATATAGTGTCCAGGTCCAAAAACGGCTGGTTGTTGTTCATTAAAGTTATAGATATGGTTTCTCCATATAACTTCACTAAATAGCTTTGGTTAGGTTGACCTTCAGGTAAAATGGGCTTTAGAAACTCTCAGACTTTGTTGACACTACTAAATGAAATTTTCTGGTGAAAATATTATTATATTGTTTTACTTTTAAAAAAAGGTAGTCCCCATGCAAAGTGAGTCTTGGGAATGGTCGTGGAGCCATGATAGCCTCTCAGCTATGCTCAGGATTCGTTTAGGAGAATGATGGATGGCCCAGGCCAAAACAGTGCCAGTACCATTCTTATGGTACTCTTTAACTTGCTAGTATTGATGTGGCCTCAGAGTCTGTAGATTGTCGTGTTAATAATAAAAAAGATATTATTACAGGTCAACTGGTCCATAATAATTCAATTTTCAGATTTTCTGATTTCTGCCAAATATCTCTTCTTTGAGATAAACTGAAATCATTAGTACCATAGCATACACAGTGTACTGCCAATTGAGATGGATTTTTACCTCCTTTCATCTTGCATCTTCTTAAGGTTAATTAGCCCGTTGTGGGCAAAACCCACTGTGTAAACTAGCTAGTAGAATCTCATTGTTAACTTTTTCTTTTGCCATATGCTAAATAGCCCCTACGTCCCCCTTTTGTTGCCTAGCAAATACTTGCATGCATAAATCTCCATTCCCTAATGATACATAATGGAACAGTCATAGTGAGTAGAAAAAAGTAGATCATGTTAATCATTCGTAATAGAAAAACAGTAATATACTCAGATGTTCTCCAGTACGTGCTCAACACTAGTATTTCCTGCACCTAATTAACCCATTTCTATTTTTTTCTCTGCTCTGCCCAGGCTAACAGTTCACTTTCATATTTGATATTAAGAATTGTTTAAGAAGTATCTTTTTGGAAGCAGGGCTTGAAGCAAGTTTTCTTTAACTATGGGTCTTCCAGGAGCATGTGTATTCTAAGCCAGCAGGACAACAGTTCTGCACCATTCTTTGCATCAAGGATTTTCTGAAGCTAACTCCCTGATGACTCACTACCCTATACTTCAAGTGTACTTGTTAATTCCACTGCAAGTGTGTCACATCTTCTCTTTAAGACCCAATCCCAAAAATGTACTTCAGAAGAAGTCTCACTGGGATCTCTTAATATCCAAATATTTACCTGTTTTCACTGATGCTTACAGGGGTGGTAACTGTATTTCCTGTGGCAAAGCCCATCCATTCTGTTCTACATGTTTGTTTAAAGGACAATGTCAACATTAGTAAGATCCTTGCTTTTAAAGAATGTGTTTGCTGTTTGCTAAGACAGGGAACTAGTGAAACTATAATACTAAACATCACATCGAAAGTTCTCTTTTGTGTTTCTCTTTATTCATGTTAGACAGAGAAATCAGCCTGATTAGTTTCACTGGTTAATAAAAGTTTATGAGGGATTTCACTTTCATATTCTTGCATCCCGTATTGTTTATGGGTTCCCCAAAAGGTACAAAACCCACCTAAGTTTTTCAAAATATTGTTCTTTTAAAAATGCAATATTTGCTTTTACAAAACATTTGAAATGGAACACTTGAAAATAATGCTAAATTACAAAAGATGGAAATATTCAAACTACAGTTTGTTTTATATTCTTTATGTAGTGCTCAAACTGGACTTTTTATTTGCAAAGATTATTAGTTTTGTCAAAATAAGATAGCTTCATTTCTGAATGAAAGGATCCATTACATTTAAATTAAGTTATTTTGTTCTAAAACAAGTGGGTTTTAATATCAGAATTATTGTGTGGTTCTAGGATGATATAAGTCAAAGAATCCTCTCACCTGTGGCATACGTTTCTCTAGATCATGTAATTATACCATCTTGTGGGCACCAAATGCTGAGCAAGGTCTCAAAATTACTGGTATGTTTGCTCAGCATAATTCCTAATATGAATTATTTGGTGGACTTCTAATCTTCTAATTAATAGAGAATTTTAGTTCCAGCTCATCTTTGTTCTTTGCCCCTTCTTATTTTCTAGGTGACTGTGTAGAGAAGAGTTCACCTGCTCTTTTCAGCTGTTCTTAAAATTCACGTTCTCTTTTCTTCTTAGCCTTGTGGTTTTACCTGTGATCCCTTGCAGAAAACTAGTGCTTCATCTTGCTTCTGGCTATTAATATTGGTTCTATGAACCTTTTAATGCCATCATCATTACCATAAGTTCTTTGCACATCACTTAAGCCTGAGATGCCTTGAAGATTCACAGCAGCTTTTTCCAAGAATGCACACATCACTAGGTAATATGTATATAGTGGGTTTTGAAATCTTGTCAAGAGAGAAATTTGATTCAGCAGCAATTACTTTCCTTATTATTAGGGCAATAAATTCTGTTCTCTGTTTACTTTTGGCCCATTGGTAGTGGTTTCATTTGTATATTTTAGCTGTGATTCCTCCAAGTGAAAGAGAAGGCTCTCCTCTTTGATAGTCACTTAAAAGAGTTAGCAGGATTAGAGTGTTTCTTCATGATTAGTCAATTTTCTATTCTACATCTCTTGTGTCTGGAAATGGAGCATATTAGTTTCATCAAGATTTCTTTATTTAATTTTGGAAATTCTGATTTCCACATTTAGCTTCCAATAAAACAGGTAGATTTCACTATTCTATTTCAGCCTACATGAATTCTGTGTATTTCAACTAAATTCCAAAGAATGTCTGGAAAATGGAATATATCTTGGCTGCTCTGGGCATCATCAGTGTGAACAGACTGAAGACAACATGACGTGTAAGGGTTGAAGAGGTTAAGAATAGAAAGAAATCGGAAAAATCCTAAGTAGCTGACAAGCCCAAATAACCATGACAAAGCTGGGGCAGCAGTTCACACTAACTGCATCATTCATGCATTTTCCATCTACAGTATTTATCATTTAATATATTTTCAGCAGACTCTACACACAATTGCCTGTTACTTCCTGTTGAAAGCATAGGGGCGCGCAATAGCATCTTTGATGTTATCGTGCAGTAACTGTGGCAATTAGCCATCTTTTAATTATAACTGTTGTGACTTGTTTCACTGTACTATCTAATTCGTGCTCACAATGCCTTTTAACTCCTTATTGTTCCCCTACCATTAAACAGGAGTAATGACACAGTGACAAACATTAAATGGCCTCTTTGTTAAATCTGATAATTATTCCCTTTGAATCCTAATTGCTTTATTCCTAAGTAATGCTAAGCACCTGGATATTGATGATTTAAACGTCATTCATGTTCACTCCATTAGTGCTTCATAGTAGCTAATACCCATCTAACCTCCATTACAGAGCCTGCATTTATTGTTCTCTTATCCATGTGCTAGTAGACTGTTCCCAGCGTTGCTGTACTTTTACAGTTCTGTGTGCATCACACACTTCGTATGCTCTTTTCTCTAGCAAACTTACTTGCCTGAAAAACTGACAATGGGTGTAATGTACAGCCTCTTACAGCTAGTTGCCTTTTCTACCCTGTACCATCAATTAATTTGCTGGCCAACTATACATCTCACAGAAGTTGCTTTTTAATAGACTGTTACCAGCCACTGCTGGTACTTGAAACAGAGAAAAGATTTCTTCCATTAAGTTATGAGGCATACTTCTTGTGTGTATGCACCTTCCAGATACAACCAGCCCATCCTTAGGTTGCTTCCTCTAATGAGGTGTAGGACGTCATGCCTGTGTGTTTCAAGTAACCTGAGAACAGCAGCGTCCCTGTGTCAAAGTACTTTAGTGCTATTACACTTATTTCCCAGCAAATGCTGCATTGACCTGATTGTCATGGTAAAGAAAAGCTCTGTTTAAACTCTCAAAAATGAAAAAGCAAGCTGTGTGGTGTCCCAGTAATGAATGGCATTGACCTGATTGTTTATTGTGTTAGTTTTTTGAATGGTCATTTCCTGTTGATATTTACTTATCTAAACATCTTTCTTTATTTATTATTATTGCATTTTCCCCCAGCAATTTGGATAAAAATTCCTTTTTATTTGAGAGCTAATTACTTGTAGTGAGCACCATAATTACCAGGTTTCTTAGGTGAAGGATGTGCGGGTTATATCATCCCAGAGGCATGATAAAAATTAGTTAAAATGAACAACAAAGTAGAGATCTCTCAGAGTATCAATTAGAGGGAAGCACTCTCACTGTGCTTAATGCTTCTTTTCTAATAATCTACTACTGAGCCTACAGAAGAAAATGAACAAAAAAGGAAAGTGCTATTTCTACAGGTATGAACCTGATCCTGCCAATGGAGCTGAGTTGACTTCTGCTGCCTTTTGTGGGACTTTTCTATTGGCAGAAATTCATGCATGACCCCCATGCTAGTAGAATCAGGATTATAAAGTGAGTAAAACCTGTTTGTTTTGCTGCAGATTGTATATTATAAATTTAAGGGTGTAAGACTCACAGAAATGTACTAAAAGCCATTTGAAAATGTGGTTTATTCATGCCATTCCAATTCCAGAACACATAAAAAAATGCTGAATGTTAGAAGATGTATTTTGCCTTGATGTGCATTGACAACAGTCATATTTTTGTTGTTTTCAGCTTTAACATCTCCTGGTGCAGGCATGCTTGGGTTTCCTACTTCAGCTACTTCGTCTCCTGCCCTGTCTCTCAGCAGTGCCCCCTCCAAACCTTTGCTGCAGACTCCACCACCACCACCTCCACCACCACCACCACCACCACCTCCACCACCTCCTCCTCCACCTCCTCCTCCTCCCTCCTCCTCTTTGTCAGGACAGCA